>NC_072737.1:79135450-79435450 GCF_026930045.1 Uloborus diversus | reverse complement strand
TTCATTTCCGAATATTTGTGAGGAATAAACTGAAAATTAGTTGTGAGCCTTTTAATTTCACCTTTAAAAAAAAAACTTTGTTTATATGTTTATCAATGATATATATCTTGAATATTTTTTTTTTTTTGAGATAATAAATATAATACTTACTCATAAGTAACTTAATAACTCAGTAACAATTTAGTTAAATATTACACATTATTTTGACTTAAGAAACTTTTCCAAAGTAGGAAATGTATGTCCCCCCCCCCCCCCCTGCCATTTTCTCTTTTAAACTTTCGAGTATTTTTTTGTCTCTTTTCACCTTGGAATGACTAAGAACAACATTTTAGTAGAAAAATCATATAACGTAAATTTTAATATTACACAGTGAAACCCCGATTTTACGTCCCCCAAGTCTGCTATTTCCCCGCATTTAACGATGTTTCATCGGGTGTTATCATCAGTTTTGGTGTTATGGATTTCCCACACGTCACGATTTTCCCGTATTTTACACTTTTTTAACCCAGTCACTTGAGAAACATAAAATTGGGGTTTCAGTGTAGTATCAAAGAAAAAATTTCTGCAAATCTTTGAAGTAAATTTTATTATGTAATTGATACTAATTATGTTTTATCATTTATAGTATATGGTTTTTATTTCAGATTTATGCTAAATATTGTAAAATTTGCTTATGCACATTTGAATGATTTACAATTAAATTTTGATTAGTTTCACAAAATTTCCTGTACCCTTCTTTATTTTGTAACTGAGTGTTCATGAGATAAACTAATGTATATGTTCAAAATGTTTAAATAGATTATTTATTTTTTTATGTTGCATTCTAAATTCCATGTAATGTTCTAGGTTGAAAGAAGGCTTTACAAATTTTATTGAGAACAAAATCATAGGAAGCATGCATGGAGAGCCTGCTCGCCACTTCAGAGCATTGGAAGGCTGGAAGGAATTAGAATATGCAGTATGACTTATTTATCAATATCAATATAATTTTTTTAATATTTTCAACCTATCACTTTTACACCCTTTAGCTCCCCACCCCCTCCCAGCCCTGCTGGTATTTGACTGGTCTCGTGTCAGTGTGTATCATATCTTTCATTAAATTTTCCATTCTTGCTTGTTAGAAAAAGCCTCTTTTATGAATTTTCAAGTAATTTTGTCAAAATAGGATTATTTTTACAAAATTTACCATGCTTCATTTCTTTTTTGTGTAAATCACCAATACAAAAAATATTGAATCAGCAAAAAGTTAAATTTACAAAAACTGGTTCAGTAAAAAAAGTCTAGACATTTTAGAAAATTAATCATTTTAATGAATGCCAGCACATTAGTGAACATGCACAAGTTTTGAATGCAAAAAATGCTTGCAGTTGTATGAAATTTTTGAAAAGTTGTGACTCAAAAGAAAAAAAAGGAAAGCAAATCAGTACAGTCTTGAAAATGTGGAATCGTTCTGGTTCCTGCGATTCCAAACTTTGAAATTTGGCAAATTTTAGAGGTCATGGATAAATTTAAAGAATAAATATCCTATCCCCCCTCCCCAAAAAAACTCAATTTGATTAAAAAATACACTTTTACTTCCCCTGTGTTTTTTTCTTAGCTACTAAGTCAAATCTTAAAAGATTTGTTTTCCTTCGTTATAGATTGAAACTCTAGGTGATCAAAATCCTTTGACAAAGCTGGTTCCTGACCTTAAAGGTGTGGATCCTGATGACGCTTTTAGTTCTGTTCCTTATGAAAAAGGTCACACTTTACTTTACTACCTTGAAACTCTTCTAGGGGGACCAGGTAAATGAGAAAAGAAAATATTTGCCTCTAATTTAATATTTTAAACGAATAAAATTAAATTTGAAAGGAATTGTTTTTGTGCTTTTATTTCTCAGAGTAAATAAAAGTAATTTAAGAAATTAATAGACTTTTATTCTTGTGTAATATGTGCTATTTATAAGTGCACATACATGCACATAAAAAATGTAGAAAAAATATTTTTACGTATTAAATCATGTAATGTGCAAGAAATATCACCAAGGTTCATATTGACTCCTTTAAAACTGCGTGGGATAAATATACCATCTCCAAAGTGCTAGTGCTGCTAGTCCAATAATAAAATTAATATTTAAAAACCAAGTGATGTACAATACATTATAATAACCAATGCTTTTGTTTTCTACATAGAATATTATACTTTTATTTTGCAGTGGTTTGGCTATAGCAATCAAACTACTTGTTAACATAAACTTGAAATGGTTGTTGAATCAACTTTGGCTTCCATGTCATCAAATATAGATGCCTGATAAATTGAGTACAGTAAACTCTTGATTATCTGAGGAATTGGGTGGCACAATTCCTGCGAATTATAAAAATTGCGGATAAACTGCAAAAAGGCTAAAATAAAGGACAAATAAGGTAATAATTGTCCTTCCTCAAAAACTTAGTTGTATTGATGCATAATACTTTCTTCAATCAGTGAAAATATACACAGTACAGTTAAATTTTTTTATATTTTAGCATGAAGAACTTAACATCAATAAAGAACAAGTTTGTGCACGATGAAGAAACCGCAATAAATAAATAAACTACTGTTTAAATTTACAATTTTTTGTCGAAAAAAAAACAGCCATTGGTATTTGCTTTTTGCAGCAAAAATACATGTTCCTGATTGTAAATTGTCTCGTGGATAATCCTGAGTTTACTGTATTTAATTTAACATTGTTGAATGCTGAAGAATGTTTAAGTGTTATTCATTTGTATTAGGTGATCCAGAAAGAAGTTTCTGAATGTTATTGTTTAGTAACACAAAAAAAAAAAAAAGAAAGAAAAAAAATGAAAGAATCGTTTGAATTAACTTTTTCCAAATAACCAACTGAAATGGTCAAACAATATTTCGGCATAGGTACCATCTTTGTTTGGGCATTTATCATAGCATGGCATGTCTGTTTGAATGCCAACCAACAGATCTGACTTCATCATTGTTTTAGAGGAATTGCTTGCCAAATCTTTTTGTCACCTTTTAGGAATTTGCTTGCAAGAAAAGGACTTAGGATGCTTTAAAAGATAAATGTCCCTTGGATTGAGATAAGGATGTAGGAATAGTGGGTCAAACCTTCCATTTCTGACCATTGCACAACGTACACTTCCCTTCTGATCCTCGAATCACTCATTGCAATATGTCTGTAAATTGTGCTAATGGGTCTTGAAATTAGTCTTTAGTGTTCCTCGCATTGAGGAATTCGATGATGCACTGTATCTTGCATACCACAGAATACTCAATTGTTTTGATTACCATATTTTCCTACATATTATGTATTACAAAAGTGTAAAATTAATGTGGTGAAAATTAGATGCTGCCGCGTATTATCAGTGCTTTTCCTTTTTCTCAAAGCCAGTGTGTACAGCAGGATTCACCAATAACCATTTTTCTGTAAAATAAACACCTGTACATTTGAGGAAGAAGCCTTCACTTGCACAAGATTAGGCCGTTTGTTCCTTTGCTGTGACTCTTTGTCTTTTTGTAATTAGCATACTACGATCATGATTTCTAGATGAAACCATTATTTGTTAGATTATTATTATTATTATTATTTGATTAGTTTCGATTAAGCCTTAACAATTTTTACTTCTTCACATTTTTAATTTAGTCATTAAAATTGCATGTATAATCAAAACAACTTTTTTTTATTTTATTATCTGCAGATTATAACGCTGCCGCAGATTATTAAGATTTTTTTTTTCTTCAGCCATTTTTAGGGTTGCAGATTATACTCCGCTGCAGAAAATATGCAGGAAAATGCGGTAATTTAAACTCACACCGAACAAGCAGCACATGCGTCAGCAATCTGAAAGTGTTTTTTCTCACTTTTCAATAAATCAACTCAAAGAACATGCATACTTGTATGTTAACAATTGCAACTATATCAATGCAAAATTAGTGAGTGGTACTTACTCTCTGGTTATGTAGTATATTGCAATGCATATTGCATGTTATTCTTATTATTACTCTTTTTATTTATTTTATTTATTTATTTATTTTTCAATTTTACAAGGTAGTTTTCATTTTGAGATCATTTTGTATTTTATGAAATATTAAAAAATATATTGTTTAACTATTAAATTGATTTATAAGTGTTAGTGCCACTTGTAGCTAAAATGCTAAAATTTTAAAAATGAAATGTGACACAACTATCTGTGTTTTAATAAAAACAAAAAGGAAATCATATTTTTCAGATGTATTTGATGAATTTTTAAAAGCTTATATAGATGAATACAAATATCAATCCATTGACACTGACACGTGGAAAAATTACCTGTACAAATATTTTTCAGAAAAGGTATGGTAAGTTGTTTATTAATTTGCAGAATAATGCTTAAAATATTTGCAATTTTAGTCTTGATTCAGTAAAACCCCTCTCTGGTAGACACTAGCAGGACAAGCATTTTAGTCCATAACAGAGTGGTGTCCAGAGGAGAGGGTTCTACGATTTTATTTATTTATTGCATTTTATATATTTATTTTTTAATCTCAAAATAAATACTGTTGGGCTAAATACCTTTATTTTTGTTTCTTGAAGGATTTCACCAATATTGTTTAAAAAAATTGTAACTTACCTTTTGCCATTCCGGGAAAAACCTTGCACGGGAAATCCCATCCACCTGCCACCGACACTCAAATGTCCGAGTTTGAATCGGAAGTGTTCGGAAAAATATGTGGCACGCTATGATTGGTTGCCGTCATTCGGCAGATCTCGGTAAACTTCCGACAAAGCACATGTCGATCACATGAGAAAACCATGTTGAGGTGTTGAGTGCTGAATGTCAAATTAAATAAGAATTGTGCAACCTGCAAGCTGCGTTTTTTCGAGTTGAGTTGTTCTTGCAATATGCAAATAAGTTAACGTCACATTGTTACGAGCAAGGTCGGATCTGGCTATAAATACGCAGACCGGCCATAGCTCGATCACTGCTACTTTTTCTCTCACTTGTCTCCTCGTCTTGTGTTGTTTGTGTTTGTAAATGTGTTCGTCCATGTCATCATAAGTTTTTTGCTACTGGCCTCTCAGGTGAGGTCTGATCTTTTCTGAAGATTCACTGCTGATGTCTTCAGTTTTGAAAGCGCGTGCTGCCATGACGTCCATAAAAGTGAAAAGTTATAGTTAAATCTAAGTGGGTCGTTTGGTCTCCGAGGAAAAGGGATCATGTCCATCTTCGATATTTTTTCCCCCTGATATGGTGAACTTGGCTCATAAGGTGTGAACTGACCAGCTTGCAATTCTGGTGGAGATTGCGATGCCGTCCATCTACATGTGGGAATTCACTATGGAATATCGACAGGACCTTTTGACACCTGCATGGACTTATTGTAAGATCTTTTTAACATAATTTAATTTTTCTTCGGAGGACCAAATTATTGTATTGTAATCATTTTTTAATATATGTTAAATAAATGTTTTTCAGTGTAAAGAATGATTCATGTTTTATTTTCTTCGGGCAGACCACTCCCTCAAATTTTCAGTTGGAAATGAGTTGCCTAATTTTCAGCTTAGCTGTAGGCTATTAGCTCTATAACATCAAATTATATCCAACAGGTGGTAGCAGAGTCGTGTGGTTGACCTGCCCGGAGAAAATCGAATCATTTTTTATTATGGAGAAAGATTATAGAAATGTTGAGAAGTTGGGCTCCCATAATTGGGCTACCTGGTCCAAAGATATAAAAATGGTGCTCATAGAAAGGGATTTATGGGAGATTACCCAAAAGAAACCAGAAGGGGAATTAACTAGTGCTGACAGAAAAAGATGTGGCCAAGCTTTAGCCATCATCTATTTAAACTTAGAAAAGGACATAAAAAGGTTAATTGATAATTTGGAAGATCCTAGTGAAGCTTGGAAAGCCCTTAAGACAAATTTTGAACCCCCATCTTTGGCCAGAGTAGCCGCACTATGGGAATCCTACTTCTCTTGCAAAATGCAAGAAGGTGAAACGGTGGGATTATTCGCTGCAAGGTTGGGGGGAATTTTTAACCAATTAGTCGAAAATGGATATATTATGGAAGAAAAACTCAGAACTTTTCAATTGATACAGCATTTACCTCCAAATTTCAGCAGTATTGTTCAAGCCATCTACAGATGGGAAGAAGAGAGATTTACCTTCTCGAAAGTAAAAGACGAACTACTGGCTGAGGAAGGCAGGATTAGGTATTTGGCCGAAGAGCCTAATGTAGAAAATTCGGCAATGTTTTCAAAACCCGGAAACTCCGGAATGGCAGATGGTAGGAGTAAATTTCTTGCTAAAAATAAAGTTTGTTACATTTGTAAAAAGAAAGGGCATATTGCGTCGAGGTGTTGGAACCGTAACAAAGTAAAACAGGATAAGAATTTTAAATTCAAAACCAAAGAAGACCCTCAGGCAGGAATGTTTTGTTCAGTAAATGAAAACGAAATTTCTGCAAACACTACCTACCCAAAATGTGAGGATACATGGCTATTGGATAGCGGCAGTACATCTCATTTTTGTCGAGATAAGTCATTGTTTGCCGAGCTAGAGCCTGTACAAAACACACAAATGGAGGTAGCCGTAGGAAACGTGAAGAGCCAAGTAGAGGGCATTGGGAAAGTAATTTTTAAAATTGAATCAGATGGAAAATTAGTTACCATCACCCTCAATAATGTTTTCTATGCTCCAACACTGCGACGCAACCTAATTTCTGGTTCTTGTATAGATAGACAGGGCTATAAGCTCAAATGGTTGCCCGGAAAGATCTGTGTTTTTAATCAAGAAAATGTTAAACTATTTACAGCAAATTTAATAAATAAACTTTATCATGTTAAATCAAATTTCTATATTGATTGTGAAAATGTTAATTATACAAAAGTTTTTAAGACCAAGGACCCGTCTGAAGGGGCCAATATGGTCAGTGTTGATATGGAAAAATGGCATAGGAGATTTTGCCATATAAATATGGAAAGTATCACCAAAACGAGTAAACTTGGTGCAGTCCAGGGACTAGAGATTAAGAAGGGGCAAAAACCCAATTGTGACTCTTGCCAATTGGGAAAAATGAGGAAGTGCTCGTTTAAATCTATGCCACAAAGACGTACTAACTCTGCACTTCAATTGCTCTACATGGACCTGATGGGACCCCTTCAGACCGAGTCCTTGGGGGGAAAGAAATATATTTTTATAATTATGGATGATTTCTCAAGAAAGTCATATGTTTTCTTTTTAAGAGCAAAAAGTGAGGCATTTAATGTTTTTGTAAATTTTCAAAAAAGGACTGAAAGATTCCTGAACTCAAAAATTTTGGCTATCCGTTCCAATAATGGAATAGAATTTGTTAACAAAGATTTTGAGAACTATCTCACCAATCAGGGAATAAAGATAGAGCGGACCAACTCCTACACCCCGCAAATGAACGGGGTAGTAGAAAGATACAATTTAACCATAATGAATGGTGTGAGGTCTATGCTCAATGATTCTGGATTGGGGGATGAGTTTTGGGCTGAAGCCGCTCTTTGTTTTAATTATGTAAGGAATCGGACAGTAATAGGAAATATGGACAAGACCCCTTTTGAGCTGTTTTCTGGGCGTAAAGCTTCAGTGAGGCACCTACGTATTTTTGGGTGTACTGCCTATGTAGGTCAGCCTAAGTCTAAACTAAAAAAGTTAGATATGAGGGCTACCAAGGGGATTATGGTCGGATACGCCTTACGTACCAAAGGGTACAGAATCTGGGATCCTGAAACCAGAACAGTCACAGAAACTATTAACGTAAAGTTCAATGAAAATGAAAAATGGGGGGAATTAAAAGTCCAGAATAAAAATGAGAGAAAATTTAACTTTATCAGGCCTATAAGTGAAGTTCAACTTGAACAGGAAATCCAGGAGAGCGTTGAGCAAACTCCCTGTGAAAAAATTAAATGGGTTAGAGAAGCCAAAAAGAGAAAGACAGGACTGATATTTATTATACAATTGCCGGTAAAAATAAAGTAAGATTAAATTCACTAAAACAGATTTTAAAATATTGTAGTGAAAATAAAATAGAGTATAAACCAAAACTTTTTGACTTTTCATCTAAAAATCCAACAGTAGGGGAAATCTGTGACGAGAGTGAAAGTTCGGGAGAAGGTGAAGAAGCAAGTTTAGTGGAAATTTCTATACCGAATTCGTATAGGCAATGTATCGCTACCCCCGAGGTAGACAACTGGAAACTGGCCATGGAGTCTGAATTAGATGTCATTAACCAAAGAGAGGTGTGGGACCTTGTACCCCCACCAGAGGGGAAACCAATTTTGGGAAATAGGTGGGTCTACGACCTCAAGGTAAATGACAGGGGTGAAATTGTAAGATACAAGGCCAGATTGGTTGTAAGGGGGGACCGTCAGTCAATTGAGTCATATTCTGAAGTTGCTATCCCAGTAATTGAGTTTTCACTTGTGAGAGTTTTCTTTTCTATTTTTATATGTCTTTTAAAATGGTGTCACTCACAAATTGATGTAAAAAATGCTTACCTATATGCTGATTTAGAGGAACAAATCTACATGAGACAACCAGAGGGTTTTGTCAGTAAAAGCCACCCTAATTTTGTCTGTAAATTGAAGAAGTCTCTCTATGGACTACACCAGTCCGGAAGAAACTGGTTCTTAGAAATAGACAGTGTTCTTCGTGGTTTTGGTTTTCAAAAATTAAAAGGATGTAATTGTGTATATCATAGAGATAAAAACACTTTTCTTCTTATTTATGTAGATGATATAATAATTCTAGCAAAAAATGAAAATTTAATTAAAAAGGTAATTAATGAAATTAAAAGTATGTATGATATTAAAGAAATAGGGAAAACCAGAAAGCTCCTGGGGATTGAATTTGTGGAAGATAAAAATAATCTTTTTATTCACCAAAGCTCTTACATTTCGAAGGTCTTGGGGTTATTCTCCGATTACTATGTACCAAATTCAACCCTCCCAATCTCAAAGGGTACAGTTTTGTCGAAAGACGACTGCCCGAAAACTGAGGAAGAAAAAAGGGAAGCAGAAAAGCTCCCATACAGAAATTTGTTGGATTGTATGGCATACATAGCGGGAAAGACCCGGCCTGACATCTCTTATGCGGTGAACATTTTTTCCCAATTTCAAGCAAATCCCGGAAGGAAGCATTGGGATTTTCTATTAAGATTGCTAGGATATTTAAAGTATACAATATCATACAAACTAAATTTAAGCTCAATCAGTAGTGTAGATCTACGGGGATTTTCCGACTCCGATTATGCCGCTAATCGGAAGGATAGAGTCTCAATGGGAGGATCAATTTTGTGTATTGATCGGGTCCCAATAATTGGAGGACATTTAAGCATAAATGTGTTGCGTTATCCACAATGGAAGCAGAATATATTTCACTTGGTGAAACTGCAAAAGAAATGGTCTGGCTGAAGAGGATAATTACAGAAATAAGTGAATTAAATATTGAAAACCTCCAGCTTAAGGATACAGTCATTTATTGTGATAACACTGCAACAATTGATTTTTCTAAGTCTCCCATTGAGAATTCCCGTACAAAACACATTGATGTAAGGTACCATTTTTTAAGAAATTTAATTGAGCAAAAGATTTTTTTGATTAAATATGTGAGGACAAATGTAAACATCGCGGACATTTTCACTAAACCCCTATCTAAGAATTGTTTAAATAAACTTTGTAAAATTATATTTAATTGGGATTAACTTAAAAGAGGGGGGGCGTATCAAATTTTTGAACTATTTTTCAAATGTATCTTTTGTAACTATAATATGAATGTAGTTAAGTGTTTTTTTAATGTATATAATGTGGTTTTTGATGAAATTCCTTCAAGAGGGGGGAACTTGTTCGGCTAAATGCCTTTATTTTTGTTTCTTGAAGGATTTCACCAATATTGTTTAAAAAAATTGTAACTTACCTTTTGCCATTCCGGGAAAAACCTTGCACGGGAAATCCCATCCACCTGCCACCGACACTCAAATGTCCGAGTTTGAATCGGAAGTGTTCGGAAAAATATGTGGCACGCTATGATTGGTTGCCGTCATTCGGCAGATGTCGGTAAACTTCCGACAAAGCACATGTCGATCACATGAGAAAACCATGTTGAGGTGTTGAGTGCTGAATGTCAAATTAAATAAGAATTGTGCAACCTGCAAGCTGCGTTTTTTCGAGTTGAGTTGTTCTTGCAATATGCAAATAAGGTAACGTTATAGTGCCTAGAAAGAGTAGTGTGCCGATCGGCGGGGAAAAAGTGAGGTCAGATCTGAGGAAAACCCAGGTGGCGCTACACTCGAGTAGTACGTTATGCTCCTCAATCAGACTCGTTTTAAATCAGCGATTGCATGCTGATTTCGCAGTTTAAAAGCCCCGTTTTTCGGATTAAACTTATTTTTGCGCAAAAGACAAATTCTGTAATAAGTGCTAATTGTTACATGGGTGTTCGTTTATTTTTTGAAGCATATAAAATTACCTTATTACCTTATTATAAAACTACCTTACTTCAATGAAAATAGTAGACTATAAGGGTCCATTCATTAAATACGTAAGGGTCCCGAGGGGGAGGGGGTTGGAAAAGCCTCTACTTACCCTTACTTGGGGGGAGGGTCAAACTCATTCTTACATAATATTCAAGTCGATATTTCACATTAGAAATTGCGCGGTCAAGTGATTTGGCAGAGATTATGTTCCATTTGCGTCTGGAAGGTAAGAAACGTGTTAGAATAAGATGTTTTTTTATTTGTTTTACAAAGAATTTATAGTGTAAATTATAATAAAGGAGTCGCATTGCGTACGGCATGTTTTATTTCTAATTAATTTTACATAAAAAAAAAAAAAAAGTCGAAAAAACATTCAGTTTAGATTCTTTTCAGTAACTATTTCTTTACGCAAAAGGTTTAATTTAATAATGTGAATTTAATAACGATTCCAGTGATGTAACGATTCAAGATTTGTTATTTTATCATTTTGAAAAACAAAATGGAATCTTACATAAAAATGGGGGGGGGGGGTGAAAATTCTTACGTACTACGTACCCTTACATGGGGGAGGGGGGTCAAAAATTGCCAAAATCATCCTTACGTAATTAATGAATGGCCCTTAAGTATTCAATAACAGCGCGTCTCTTATTTCTCTACTAATAATAAAAATGAGTCTGTCTGGATTTTCGTCTGGATTTCTGTCCGGAATTCTGTCTGGATCCCTGTGATGCGCACAGCGCCTATACCGTTCGGCCGATTTTCATGAAATTTAGTACAAAGTTAGTTTGTAGCATGGGGGTGTGCACCTCGAAGCGATTTATCGAAAATTCGATTTTGTTCTTTTTTTATTTTTAAATTTTAAAAACAGTTTCCGAAGCAGAGTTATCATAAAATGGACGAGTAAATTACGAAATTATCCTGACGTGGAATCGTAACATGGGGAAGAGCGAATGAACATAGCCAATTGGCGAGAAATTCATCATCCATTATTTGTAAATATACAGGCTAATCAAATGACCTTTTAATTTTCTCCTTCGGGCAAAGTCGTGCGGGTACCGCCAGTTACAAAATAAAACTGCTTCTAAATTCTTGAAGCTAATTAAAATCTCTCTGTGTCAACAAATATTTACGTTTCTTTTTACAAAAATTACAACTTAATTTTTCACTCAATACAAAACCTTGACATTTACAGTGTCTTAAAGATGAACCATCAGCAAAATATTCAGTTCGTTTCCTTACAGGCAACACAAATTTGAATTCCTCTGATGACCCATCCCATTGCACACTATTCTAGCGTCAACGTCAATAAAAAGTTTTCTGACATCCGACACTGATTTAAGAACAGGATAATCTACTTTTACACCTTTGACTAAAATAGTAGCATTGATTTGTAAATTTTCTTCTACTTCAATAATGATCTTTTTATTGTCAATATTATTTTCCACATAATTTTCATTATATACAAAAACTACAATATTTGGAGATTTTTTAAATTTCATACAAACCCAATATTCGTTAGGCAAATTAATATGAACAATTTCATCTATAATAGATTTATACGTGGTTATTTCAGTTTCATCTGCGGAAAGATCAAGTTTTATTTTTTTCAAACAGGGAACATTTTTCTTAACTGCATAATTCCTGATGGACCTTTGCTTTGGTATTTTTTTAGTAAAGTATGTTGGCAGATTTGGGAAAATTGTCGGAATTGCCTCATCTTTCAAAAAAGGTCTTCCTCGAGGAATCAAAACTTCCTCACCATTTATAATATGCTTATAATGCGTTTCAATAAAATGTTTTTCGAAATGCAGAGCACAAATTGAGCAATATTTATCAAAAACTTTATCTAACCTGGGAATTAACGAGTTCCACTTCTTTAGTTTTTCTTCATCTGCTGGAGCTTTAAAAAGCGAAACTTTTTCTTTGCATGTTTTGTATCCACTTTTGCACCCTGGTACGAAACAAGATGAAGCTTTACTTCTTCTAATATTAAACTTTGATGCCTCCATTAAAAGCCTTAAACGCCGTTTCATGAAATGTTCACGAAATAAAGGTAAAAAAGAGAAACGCGGAACTGAATTGTAACAAAATCCCGCGTCTACTAATGTAAACACCGCGAAATTGAACGTACACCTCGACCGCACTGCCCTCTAGCGGTTTTCATACATTTTGTCTTCAAGAATCGAAGGGGAAAAAGCGCCGATCGGCACACTATTCTTTCTAGGCACTATAGTAACGTCACATTGTTACGAGCAAGGTCGGATCTGGCTATAAATACGCAGACCGGCCATAGCTCGATCACTGCTACTTTTTCTCTCACTTGTCTCCTCGTCTTGTGTTGTTTGTGTTTGTAAATGTGTTCGTCCATGTCATCATAAGTTTTTTGCTACTGGCCTCTCAGGTGCGGTCTGATCTTTTCTGAATGATTCACTGCTGATGTCTTCAGTTTTGAAAGCGCGTGCTGCTATGACGTCCATAAAAGTGAAAAGTTATAGTTAAATCTAAGTGGGTCGTTTGGTCTCCGAGGAAAAAGGATGGTGTCCATCTTCGATATTTTTTCCCCCTGATATGGTGAACTTGGCTCATAAGGTGTGAACTGACCAGCTTGCAATTCTGGTGGGGATTGCGATGCCGTCCATCTACCTGTGGGAATTCACTATGGAATATCGACAGGACCTTTTGACACCTGCATGGACTTATTGTAAGATCTTTTTAACATAATTTAATTTTTCTTCGGAGGACCAAATTATTGTATTGTAATCATTTTTTAATATATGTTAAATAAATGTTTTTCAGTGTAAAGAATGATTCATGTTTTATTTTCTTCGGGCAGACCACTCCCTCAAATTTTCAGTTGGAAATGAGTTGCCTAATTTTCAGCTTAGCTGTAGGCTATTAGCTCTATACCTCAAATTATATCCAACAAATACCCTTATATTTTACGCTTTAACTTCTCCATAAATTTACTAGTTTTTAAAATATATGTGTAATTAATGCTATTTATCAGGTTATATCACAACAACCTGCGTTTCTGAACTGATGCTTGATGCACGAACTACAAACTTTGTAATTCATCATTGTCACAATATTCAACTCTGACACATACTTTTTTTAATCCAACCCGATGAAAGCAATTTGCTATTGTTTGTGTTAATTCCCCTCCCAGCGTACTTTACCTGACTGATCGCATCCAAAATATCAACAGTTTTTGCTACTAGTTTTAGCGTTTTTCTTCCTTTTGAGCAGTTCGCTACTAGTTTTAGTGTTTTTCTTCCTTTTGAGCAGCTTGCTACTAGTTTTAATGTTTTTCCTCCTATTGATCAAATGCTTTAAATCTAGCTATGTAACGAAATTTAAAGTCTTAATTCCAACAACTAATCTGATAAAAAGCTAGTTCGCTGCTTGTCATCCTGGCCCTTTAATTTGAATACCAGTCAACTGGTAAATGCAGATATTTAAAGTACTGGAGTCCGGCTGCTTTCCGGACCACAAAAGGTTTCAATTTGAAGCTTTCCGTGCGGCTCTGAAGAAAAATTGTTTAACAACTTTAGAAAATTCCTCATTAGAGCAGCTTGCTGACTATTATGACAAGTTTTATCCTGCCGCGCTCTTTGTTAAACAAGTGGGCTTAAAATTATTTGTCCGCAAAAAAGGATAGATCTATGTAAATGGCTCCCAAAATAGTGTCCATGTCAGTATTTAAGGGTGTCCATATTTAAGGAGAGGTTTCTATCACATTAGACTTTATCCCTTATTACCTGGGAATTAAAAACGGTCCCCGTAAGAGGGGTATGCGTTAAGAGGGGTTTTACTGTATATATTTTAAATTTTGATCCCATAAGACAATAAGCAACTAAGAGTGATATTATACTCTTATTTTATTAATTAAAACAATTCAAAGATACTGTAAGTATTCATGTAGTCATTTTTGTTCACATTTACGGCAAAGTAGAGGTTTTAATTTGATAATTTTCTGTTGATCATGTAAAATTTTTACTTAAAATCTTTGATTTTTAGGAAGACATCTTGAAAAAGATAGATTGGAATGCTTGGCTGTATTCACCTGGCATGCCACCTGTTAAACCTGAGTAAATATGTATTTCTCTCTTTTTTTTTTGTCTCTAGTAATGCAATCGTTTGTGCTTTTTGTCCATAAAATCAGACTTGTTTCCCTGTTTTTACCTGTGGAGGCTTTGTGCAAAGGGAGGGCATTGAATCATTTAGAGCACAAAGGTGCACAACACTTCAAATAGGGTCCTGTGTGCAGGTAAGAGGCAGTAACTGCAAGTTTTTCATTTTTATGTTTTTTCTTTTGCATATTTGTCTTCTATTGTACATTACTTGATTGTACAAACTTGCTTATTTGGTTTCTGCAGCAAAAAATTCAGTAATACCTGCATTTCCCCATTGTTAGTACTGAATCCAAAATGTGTTTTTTCAAATATCTCAAAGACTACTGCAGATACTGCCATTTATCTGCCTACAGTAGTGTATATACGTATATATTATATTAGTGAACCTTTTTTTAATATTTTTTTACATTTCATTATTTCTACCCCGCTGATCCCTGCTTCTGAGGTTTTTTTTTTAAATTTGTATTAGGAAGTTTACTTAAAGAGTTTGTCTCATAAAAATAAAATGAAACTCTATAAATTGAATGTAGAAACAGAACCAATATTATCATTTCAGGTTCTTAAAAAGTAAATTGAAACAGTTTGTATATTGGTTTTTATTCTTTTGCTGACATTTTTGGAAAAAAAAAGGAGAGGGAGAAAGATGTTTTAAATGTAAAAAAGCTTTATTCAT
This sequence comes from Uloborus diversus, assembly GCF_026930045.1. Lineage (NCBI taxonomy): Eukaryota > Metazoa > Arthropoda > Arachnida > Araneae > Uloboridae > Uloborus > Uloborus diversus. The sequence continues at coordinate 79,420,169 of NC_072737.1, read as the reverse complement.
TAGCAATATGAAGCTCAAACTCTTCTTTTGTTGTATTTAGGTATGATTGCTCTTTGGCTCAGAAGTGTGTGGATTTATGCAATCGATGGATAAACGCTGGTGAAAACGATTTGGAACAATTCTCTATCAAAGACATTGCTGAATTTTCTTCACCTCAGTGTAGAGAATTTCTGTCTTTACTCCTACAGCAAGTAAATTTTCAGTTATGATTTCACTATAGATTTTGTATAAATAATTGATTTTAAAGCAATCATAGATTGAATGCATATTTTAATGTTTTATAAGTTTTAGATTTCATATTTAATTAAGTTTTGGGTAATATTTTACTTTCTTCGTTGTCCAAAAAGTAGTCAATATATGTATAGCCGACAGATTGGAAAAAAATTAAAAATCGTCTGCTTGAAGCAAGTTTTAAGTGTCAACGAACTTATTAGTTATAGCGATAAAAATTAATAATGGTTCCTTTTAACTTTCAATTAAATACAGCAATATTTGCAGGAAAAAATAGGTAATAAAACTTCCACTGCATGGTGACACTGTTCTAGCAGAAATCAAAGTTTCAGTGAAATTTCAAATTTCTTCAGTTCAGTTAGCACATTCAAAGTATGTAAATTTTTTCAAAAAAAAAAAATCTTAGTTGTAAAATACGTAATTAACATTTCATTGGAATTTTTAATGTTTGTTAGTATATTTTACCCCCTATATTTTTTCCCTCTCACATTTTTAGTTACTTCTGGTATTGAATCGATATTGACTGGAAGGAATAACTAAAAGCATTGTTTGAACACGTTGTTGAATGATAGTTAATAAATTATTCGCTTTATTTTAATTTATTTTTTAATGCAAAAGTTTTGTTTTTCTTCTTTGTATGATCACCATAACATATGGGGCTCACAATAATCATAATGGCATTTAAATATTTTGGGTATAGCATGTTCGATTGAACTACACAGGTCCTGTTTGCTTAATCCGACCGGCCGATTATTAGCACCAAAATGGCTGTGTCCCAATGTAGCAAAAGTGCCCATATAGGGGTGCAAGTGGGGGCTCAAGCCCTCCCCTTACAAATTAGAACTTTCTTGCTTTTAGTACGTTTTTCTTTGCAAAAATGTAAAAACATTTCTTCTCCAGCCATTAATGAAGAAGTTATAAAAAATAAGAAATATTAATGACCCTAATCTGTCCTGAAATTGGTTTCCATGGGGAAAATATCTGAGCCCTTATACTTTTGCTTATGGGCGACCATGCAATGTAGTCCTATTAACCAGAATCGACTGTACATATGTAATTAAATATGTTTTGTAATCAGAAATTACTGATGCTTTATGTCATATCAAATCATATCAAAAATTATAAAAGAGGAAATAATTTTTTTTTTAATTTTTTATTTGTGTATTCTGCAGGATAGAGAAATTTTCTCTATTAAGTAGTTAACGTTTTTGATGGTATCCTCAGGTTATATGTGTACATATATACATAGGTATAAATTTTTACATACACTGCTTGACAATTACTAAAGAACCATTACTTTTTTTGGAATGGTTAAGAATAGACAATGATTAAAGAAACAGAACTAAGTAGATAGTTAGTAGAGAAGATGTGCCTTCATCATTGTCACGATGCGTCGCGCTTAATTTTGAAGAATTATTCAAAAAAACAAAAAGATAACCATCTAGGCCGTGGAAGTGGAAGCATCGCAGTCGCACATAACCTCAGATCAACGACTGCCTTGAATGCCAAAGAACAAAATTTAAGACTTGCCCCATGTAGAATGTATGTGGACGATAGGGATGACACAGTGATTACTGTACATTCTTTATTTCATGCTAAACTTCGAAGCAGACAAGATGACAGGACTATTGTATGGTGATCACCAAAAAAAAAAACATTATTCACTTAATAAAAAACACAAATGCGCGGGCGACGTACTTAAAAGTTCAAAAGAAGAAGAAAAAAAACGTGGAGCTGGAGCTTGCAAATTTCGTTAAAGATCAGAAAACGGGGAGTTCATTCGGATGGGTTGTAAAACAATCAAGTTAAAATTGGCGCAGGACGGGCAGTTCGATTCGAAGATACGGACAAGATGGTGGGGTGTATTCAGGGATGCAGCAGATATCAACGATGTCAGTTGCAGACCAAGTCACGCCAAAAAAAAATGCCGCATCGGTTGATAATCTCATGGTGGAGGCGATGAAATCCTCATATACTTAAAATTTGATTTGGGTAAATGCAGCTCCGGATCATCACTCACCGCTATGTTGTGCATCAAAAAATGGTCGTTAATGACGGGCTCAATTCCGGCTCATTCTGCGTGCCTCCATCAGAAGCCATCATGCACAGGCGATATACTTCCTATGCAATCATCTTCAGTTGCGACGAAGTTTAACGCTCTTAGTTAAATAATTTGAATGTTATAAAATAAAAAAACTTCACCTCATTTCGAAGGGATTTAAAAGTCATCGCTATTACGATAAAAGAACCGAAAAGCAAAGAGATGTCTCTGTGTTTATTGGTCGTTTTGAAGGGTCACAATGTATCAAAAGGCACCGAAGAATACTTTTTATCCGCTTAGAAAATCATTCCCACAGTTAAAGCGTTTTTGTCCATTCAAATGCTCCCCTTTCTCACAGGTTGGATCAATCAGACAATTGTTTGAAGAATGTTTTGTTAAGCCCTTTTGAAAGGTATATCATCTTACATTTAAGAGTTTTGATTTCTTAAGTGTATAAAAAAAAAGAATGATATACTGAGATAAAAGCAAAAAGAAAAATAAATCAATAAAATAATTAGTGTTATAAAAATAATTGCTTTTCGTCCTATCCTCTATTGTTTATTATTTTCCCGTTATGTACTGTGTAAATTTAATGAATATTTCAGCACATATTAGCAACCTTGTATTTTATTGCACTATTTGATTCAGTGCCAAAAAAACTAATAAAGTGAAGCGATTTTCGAATGCAAGCTGAACAGCAAAAACAACATTAAAATCCCGAGAGCAAAATAGGGAGAAAAGCGCTATTACAACGTAGCAAAAAGCTACTCCGTTCGTTATCTGCGGCATGCGCGTTAAGGGGTTTCGGGCTGAGCATGGAATGGGTTAAAGGGGAACACAGGGAAAACGTGGAATGCACAAAAAAATAAAGAAAACAACGAAATGGGGGAAAAACGATTAAAATGACAGAAAAATGGGAAAATGAATGGATAAAAAAATGTGATATGCATTATCACAATCATAAGTACAAAATAGTACAGATATTATTGCATCGACGAAGTAAAAACTTAAAAATAAAAAAATATCCAACTTAGATGATTTTCAAACGACCACAGAAAATTAATCTAGGTCAGAATAATGGAGACATGAGTACTTTAGCATGATTTGTGATTACCATGGACTAGTGATGTGCCGGATTGTTAAAAAAGTAGATCCGCGGATACGGATACGGATCCAGATCATTGTCAAGATCCGCCGATACGGATACGGACCTTTTTTTTTAAACCCAAATCAACTACCCAAGTGTAAAATTTGCTAGGGGAGGTATCCCGTCAGGGTAATAGCACTGTTTCTTCAAAAAATCTCATCTACGGCGAAAATATAATCAAGACTATGATTTGCTCTTTAAAGAAATCTCCGTTAAAATTGAGGGATAGTTGGAAGGAATGAGTCAGCTTTGCATTAATGCTTAGATAGAACGTGAAAAATTATTTTTAGCTTGCTCGTTTGATGTAGGATACAGGAGCAAGAGCATAAAGCTGCTTCTGGACACGCTAGAAATATTTTTTTGCATTTTATTTCAGCATAAATGCACAGACCCCGAAGAGTTACTATTTTTCCTACTTTTTCCTGCTTTTTAGAGCTCTCTCCTTATTTTCCTACTTTTTCCGTTTTTTCCTACTTTTTCTTTCTTTAGTATAGCACTTCTAATTGTGCATTGATTCTTATTTTTACAATGCCACACCGATAATTTTCTTCATGTTTCAATTTTGAAAAGCAAAAGAAGCAAGCAGATCCTGAGCTTTTCATGGACTGACTACATTAATTTCTGAAACGAACGTCGCGGCGGCGGCGTTTGCGTGTAGAAAAGTTAAATTTTCGTGACTTTTTTGCCCTTGCGGCGTTTATGATCGACTTTTCTTTTTATTGCTCCGACTTCAGTCCTACTGTATTAAAAACTAAAAAAAAATAGATACTGGCACATTCTGATGCAATTATATATTATTTACCCGTCAATTAGAAGCTTTAATTAAAAGTAAACGGCAATTGTTCAAAAAATGCGGGAAAAACCGAATTTTCTATTCGCCAATTTTTTGTATGATTACAAGTGAAATGGAGCCCTATTTAAACAGAAAGGCAATGTAAAACCTTAAAAGGAACATAAGGAAGCAAAAAATGAAAAACATGTACACTGTACATATTTCATTGGTGTTATTCTTTACTAATACTAAAGCTCAAAGTTTCTGTGTCTGGATGTCTGTGACTCGCATAGCGCCTATACCCTTCGGCCGATTTTTATGAAATTTGACACAAAGTTAGTTTGTAGCATGAAGCACCTCCAAGCGATTTTTCGAAAATTCGATTTTGTTCTCTTTCTATTTCAATTTTAAGAACACTTTCCGGAACAAAATTATCATAAGATGGACAAGTGAATCACGAAATTATCATGACGTGGAATGGGAGAGCGAATGAACATAGGCGAGAAATTCGTCATCCATTATTTGTAAATATACAAGGCGAACCGAATGACCTTTTAATTTTCAACTACAGGCGAAGCCGTGCGGGTACCACTACTGCAACATACAACAGAAATTCGCAAAAACGAATCACTTCAAAAATAATCACAGAAACTATTTTTTTTCGTACATAATTATGATTATTGTTCATTCTAAATCGTAAACATGATTATAAAATGTATAAAATCTCATTTTCTTTCCTTGCAAAGAGTGTATTTGCAAAAAAAAAAAAAAAGCGGCAAAACCTGGATGGGTAAAACGTTTCCAATTTTTGGAGAAAAATCAGAAATCAATTTAAATGCGATATTTCGTTTTTATTTCTTCACATTTTTTAAAGTTGGGAGGATAGAGCCACAAACAAATATGAAATTTTTTTCTTTTTAATGGATATTTTCTACTCTGATATATCATCAATATCGATGAGTTGCTCATCATTTTTACATGCTGTGTTTATGACAATGTGACATTTCTGAGCATTTAAAATTTTTTTGAGACTGTTACACTTTTTGGGGTGTGGCAATTATACCGATGCGGCGTATCTACTGTAAGTTATTGTACTGAGTGCGCCTGATCAAAGGGAGAGAGGAGAAAGAGATATATGCAGGTATTTGATGCCATGTGCTCCCCCCTCACTCTCAATTTCGTGAACAATTTCCGAATGAATATTTTTGCTGTATGGTGAGGATTGAGAGAAACTACATGCCTTCCCTTTTATGCACAAAGAAATATTAGTAACTACTTTTTGTCTTTGATAAAAATGTTATGTTTGCCATGCATGGATGTTTCCTTTTTTTTTTTCGTGACAAAAATTTTGGAACAAGAAGGAGGTAAAAATCATCCAAACCATTAAAAGAATATTCATTTTTATTGCATGATGAAAATTAGAACTGGCCCGTCACTTGGAGCCCCCCCCCCCCTCCCGGAGGTAACTAGTGAAGGATGTATACTGAATGCAAATTTTATCTGAAAACAACAAAAACCGCACAAACTTGTGTAGCTAAGCATTAATTTTCCAAAGCCAGGGAGGAGAGAAATTGACCCCCATAAATGACGTGCCTGAAACAAAAATGTGAGTTGAATGCTAAAAATACATAACATAGTACAAACCCTTTAGTTGACTTATTTCGTTATTTATTTAGTTTAATTATTTTATTATAAATTTTATGTCCCACATTTAAGAACACATTTATTTTAGTTCTGCATTTTCAGTCTGTTTCCTTTTTTTTCAAATTCAAACATCTGCCTCTGTTTATGCAAAAATGCATGTCAGCTGCTGATTATTTTTAACTAAAACTAAGTTAATATTTGTTTTGCTTTTGTATCATAGTTAATGATAATAGGATAAAGGAGCTGAAAGTGTTAGTATTTTTAAATGATAAATGGATGCTCTCGAAGAAATGTTTTCGTTTTTGACAAAACAAATCTTTAACAAATATGGTTTTATTGCACCAAAATAGGATTTTTTTTCTTTTTTTTTTTTTTCTTTTTTTTGCGATCGCTATATTGCATTTTATTCTTTCACATTTAAAATTTTTTATTTCTGTATTATTGAAAGGTGTTTCTTTGTTTGGATTTTATTTTCATATTTTTGTAATTAATATCTTTGTTTCCACCTGTTTATTTTTCATACTAATGATTGTCAGTCATCTTGACGTGTGTGTAGTCCTATCTCTTCCTATTTTTCCTACTTTTTTAAGTGATTTTTTTCCTACTTTTCTTACTTTTTTAATTTTTGATTCCTTATTTCCTACTTTTTCCCCTCAAAAAACCACTTCGGGGTCTGAATGCAGCAGTGACCCATTCCAACTTACCCCGACCGACGAAATAACGGAGCTGGGAACACCTTTACAATCAGTAAATAGAGAATTTAGTATCACTTTTTTGAAGGATGCTGAGAAAAACCAAAATGAAGAATAACACAAACCCCAACACATAACTAAAATCAGTATTAAATTTTAAAAAACGAAAACATGTTCCCGAGGGACGACCTCATATGAAGATGAATTTTGCGGGTCAGAACACACATTGTTAACAAATATGAACTGACAGCAGATAGAAATTTAAAAATCCTTGAGCTTTTTCGTCTTGTTTTCCGACTATGAAATTGCTTCCAATCACATGTATAAAAGCTTAGAATTGCATTTAGAGCTTACTTAACAAGATTATAGCTCCTACTGTGTATGATTTGGAAGTTCCAAATAAATATAAGATGCAGAAAACTTCGTTCTGTCAATTAGCTCCGATATTTTTAACGTACGGGTAAGTTTTTACCATCATTATTGTGAAAAACGTTAAGTCGGCTTTTAATTAATATCTCTGGCACTCCGGTAATTAAAGTTCTACAAAAACAAGGCTAATCTAAGCACACTTTCGATCAAGTCAGCTTTTGAACTGAAAAAAGAACCATCAAAATCGGTTTATCTGTTTAGGAGTTACGATGCCACGAATAGACGCACATATACACATTTTTAAAACTGATTATACCTTCCTTTTTGAGACAGGGGTGCAAATTAACCTCGGAAATGATATCTTATAATTAACATAGGGATTGGCGCCAAACCGTGCATAAGGTACGTTGAGGAACAGTAAACGCTCAGGTGTATATTAGGTATAGGGAATAAAGCCTAATTGAAACGGAATTTAATAGTCTTTTATTCAAATATTTAAGAATTTTTAGGACAGAAAAGATCCGTTTAACATCCGTCAAAAAAGTAACGGATACAGATACAGGTCTTTATTTTCCCTCGGATATCCAGGGATACGGATATCCGGAACATCACTACCATGGACACTAACGCAAATTTTGCTAACTATTGAGAAGTGCTAGGGGGAAATTTTCCCACTCCTCTCTCAAGGCGGATTTGAGTTCTTGTACTGTTCTGGGAGGGATGGTTCTTTGCGCAGCACGTCTGCCAAGAGCATCCCAGGCATGTTCAATTGGATTTAAGTCAGGAGAGTAAGCATGCCATTGCATACGGAGAATGTTTTCACTCTGCAGTGTCTACTACTTCAATGCTCCTGTGTGGATGTGCATTGTTCTCCATAAAAAGAAAGTCTGGACCTACAGCCCCCCTGAAAAGACAAACATGATCCATTATAACTTCTCTTCAATACCTTTGTGATATAGGGCTTCCTTGTTTAAAAATGTGAAGCGTTGTTCTTCCATTTTGCATAATGCCTGCCCACACCATCATGCCTTGGCCGTACCGATCACATTCACAAACAAATTTTTGCGTATAACGTGCTCCATGCTCTCTCTCCACAGTAGTTGATGACCAGAATCACTTGTCACACTAAAACGAAATCTGTCAGAGAACATTACTCCAGACCAATTTTGATGATCCCAACCAACATGTTCCTTTCACCAGCGAAATTTCTCCCAAAGATAACCTGGTTGAAGTGGGATGCAACGTACGGGCTTCTGTGCATACAAACCAGCATTATTTAATCGAAGTAAGATGGTTCTTTTGGAAACATGCGTACTGGTTGTGGTAGTAAGATTTGCAGCTATCTGTCCAGGAGTGAAATTTCTGTTACTTTTTGCCACGAGGGCTACATAGTGATCCTCTGAAGTTGTGGTGTTCCTGCCACGACCCCCGGCATGCTTTAGCAAAGCATTTCCACCTTCAGCGGCCTTCTTTAACTTGAGATGACACTTTTTGCTACACACATAGCAGCTACAGCAGTGACATTTTGACCTGCTTCCAGTCGTCCAACCACTCGTACACGATCGTAGGTACTCAAATGGCATCTTGCTGAAATATTACTCTTAAATATTTCAAGAAACAAACAGAATTTCAGAGAAAAAACTTTTTAAACATCCTGCACTATTTTTGTTAAACACCAAACAGCATGAATTTTTGTACGAATCTTGATTTTGTATGCAGGTTTTTTTATACAGATAACAAGTCTTGATCTACCACGCCATCTGAATCTGAATTTATTTCTATTGGCCAACTTTCTGAGGCACGAATTTGCATAAATCACTTGTTAATTAGCAATAGTCAAGCAGTGTATTATAAAGTCGAATAATTAATAAGGTATTAAGAAATGAGCTGCAGATTGGACTTATCAGTGTTAGAAGTCTCAAAAAAAAAAAAAAAAAGAAAATGCAAAAAGCATCACATTTTATGAAAGTAAAGAATAAAACGTTTTAAAACACAGCACTAGACAATTGTACTAGATACAATGAAAACAAAAAAAAAATTGAGATGTTGAGGGATCACCAAATACAGGTAAAAATTAAAACAAATTCAGTAAAAAAATAAATACTTAGATTCTAGCTGATTTCAAAAACAAAATTTTGGCAAACGAACAGAGATTCCCCCTTTTGCAAGAACTAAGTATTACATTACCTGTTTTTAGCCAAAACAAATTACTGAAATATATTCCACTGCTCAATTCATGCAAAGGTGTCGAAAAATAGCAACAAAATGATATTATTGAAAAACCAAAGATCAATGTCCACAATCAAATTCATATCCGAATCGGATGTCGGTAACCCTCACATCCAAAGAAAACATCACTAAGCGTGGCGTGGAACATGTTATCATAAAGGTTGGCAGTAAATGTTTACGATGAAACAAAGTGCTTGTTAGATGAGAACATGAAATTATAATAAAAGTAATTATTTAAAAACTTCTTTTTAAGAAAAAATTACACTATTGAAATCAATACAATTGTTGTAAATTCTTTTAATATTGATCGTCTGAAACATAACAATGCAGATTAAAACTGAGCCTTGAGACTGAATGTTGAGGTCTCTAAATTGTCTGTCACATATTTTTTATTGTTGGGAATGCTTTTTACATGTACATATAATGCTTTTTATATGTACATGTTTTTATATTTACATGTAAAAAGCATTGCTGATCAAAAGTAAATGCGAAATAAAAGGTATTCTTAGTTTAATAATGTTGATTTAACACTTAGAGATTTATTAACACTGTTATGTTCTTATTATTGTTGTTATTTAACTAAGCAGTATATTGTATATCTTAATAATTCATTTTAATAATATACAGACTAAAATCATTGGCATATTTTTAATAGTAATTTTTAAAGTTGTTCTTTGCTTTATGCCATTTTTTATTTTTCAATATATGTCTGTACTTGAAATGATTTGGCTTAAATAGTTTTGAAATGAAAGAAAAAAATTGCATAAATAAATAATAATTCACTTAATACTGAACATTTGTTTTTAAACTTTTCAATACAGGAACCTTTATCAGTAAAAAAAATGGAGAAGTTGACTGATGCATATAACTTACGAGAAAATCATAACTCAGAAATTCGGTTCAGGTAAGACTTTTTTTCAGGTATGACTTTGAAATTTTCCTAAAAGTGAATTCTGACTGAAGTATTAAATTAATTACAGAAAAATCATGAATTCTTGCAGAAACACAGAGTTAAGCTGGGATAATCTTAAAATGTCGAAAGGCATCTTAAGCATATACCTTCTTGCAGGGCCGGATTTAGGGGAGGGCAGGCGGGGCTATTGCCCTGGGGCCTCCACAACAAAGGGGCCCCCACAATAAAATTTTTACAAAATATCCTAACTTTCATGGGTGAGCAAATTTTACTTTTTTTCCCAGACATTTTTTTTTATATTTCTACAAAGAATGCTTGCACAAAAATAATATTCTTGATATATCAGAAAGCAGGGTTGCAAGTATCCATTTACTATCAATTTTTTATTTGATCGAGCATTTCAGTGGCAATATATTTTTCTTTTATTCATTTAATTTGTTATTTGTACCTATGAGTTAAAGAGAAATAAAGTAAGTAAAAAAAATCTGAAAAATGATTAACTTTGCAGGTCATCCTTACAACTTCTCGCTTCTTGAACTCAAAAATTTGAAAATTTTTTGACAAAAATGACTTGAATGGAAATTTTTTAAATCGAAAATATCGGATATATATATATATATCAAAATATTCGGACATATATCAAAGTATCGGATATTTTCGAAAATATGATGATCTTTTCGAACCCTGATTAGGGGCCTCCACTCCTTCGTTGCCCCGGGGTCTCCACACTTCCAAATACGGCCCTGCCTTCTTGTTGCTAATTTGTTCAGAAGTGTCTTGCCATTATGCTCAATAGTGCGACGAATATAAAGGTGTAGCTCTGTTCAGCGCCAGTCTCCTCTAATTTTTGTTAAAATGAAATTGAATTGATTGGAAGAAAAACCTCTACAAAAAAATCCATTTCTTGCATTGGCGCATTCCTGTTTTCTCATTCCTTATATTGTTTCCTAAAAAACCTCAAAACTTTTGCTTATCAAAGCTTTAAACTTAAATGTAAAATGCAAAAGATTATTATCATTTTAGTTGTTCCACAAAAGAAACTTCATTCACATTTGCTTGCATTATTTGTTTACATCTAAGCCATAATAAAATTTATGGCACTTAGAACCCAAAAACATGCATTGTCAAGCTAAATAAAGTGTTATTCAAATGCTGCTGGCTATATTTAGTTTACATGTGCAAAAGTAGTTCTCATTTTCTCCTATTTGATTTGGTGTTATGGGATTTATTTTTGGAATAGGATGTAAAACTAAAAATTATGAATTTTGAATTTTGAATTTCAAATAGGGGAGTTTTTAGTAAGTTCCTCTCTCCACAAAATACAGTCAATTCGCAATAACTCAAATCTAAAGGGACCAACGAGAAACTTCGACTTGTCGAAAGTTCGACTTACCGCTAGTTTTGTTTTTCGAGACTTTAATATTAAAATTATCATATATTTTAATTAATATGTACATACAACAGACAAAATTACAGAACTTAAAACTTTTTAAGCACAATATGCACAGTTTAATGAAAAATATTGAAAGAAATCAAAAGCATGGTTTTGATTTCGATACTGCTGGAACCACTTGAATAGAGCTGATTCAACTTCAGGAAAGGTGCATGGATTGTACCGCTTTAGGAGTTTCTCTTTTTTTTTTAAATATCGTTGACATGGTATTTGTTTTGACATCTTTAGTAGTAAAGAAAACTCACTGTCTCGCAGGAACTGATCAGCAAATGATTGACTCAAGGGGAACGCATCTTAACTTTGGTCAGCCTTTGAATAAAGGTACAATCAGTTAAATTGACAACTTGACAGCTTAAAAGCAGATTCGTAGTCCAACAATGTGTCAAAGTGTAAACAGTACAGTACAACAAAGGAAAACAAGCTAACTCATTTCCACATGTGTAAGTCCTTTATTGCACATTGGCTCAACAGGTGCTCTTCTTTCTTTAGAGGTCTACTGTGCAGGAATTGCGAGTGAAGGTGAATTATTTTTTTTCTCATAGTCACTTGTTTCTTTCTTTCTCTTTTTTTTTTCATACAAAATAAAATTCGAGTCTTCTTTGAAAAAACTTTGAGTTAAAGGGAGTTAACTTTGAGATATTGAGAATAATTAGCATGGAATTAAAGACAAAGGGGTCGGGACTTGATAAAAACTTCATGTTATGGTAATATTTCAGTTATCGGACTTCGAGTTATCAAGAATTGAAAGTATTTGTGATTAGAATTTTTATATAATTATTAATATAAATCTTCAGGTAGGAATTATTTTTTCACAGGAGGAGGATTCTATTCACTATAATTACAAAGTATCGTTCACTTGTCAATGCTATGTTCCTTTGGAATAGCATGAAAAGGAGTAAAGATTATTGTTCATTAAGTTCAGTGCTGCATTAATATGGGTTTGTTGTAGCCTTTTTTTTAATAGGCTCAACCAATATCATTGTTGCCAAAACGTTTTCACAAAAGTTGCCATTGTTCAAAATGTACTCTTTACATAATTATTGACATCCATTAGCATAAAGGTAACTTAAGTGTTTAAACTAATTTCTTACATTATTTCTGTTACCTTATTTAAGGCTACTTATCTACAAGAGATTTTTAAACTATAAATCACTACCTTGAATCTTTTGCTTAAAATAAGAAATTTATGTATGTATAACTACTGTATTTTACTTTAAAAAAATCTACTTGTTTATTTTGTGCAGATGGATTAGATTAGGATTGAAATCTCAATGGAAGGAAATTATTGATCCAGCTTTAAAATTTGTAACAAATATTGGACGAATGAAATTTGTGAGACCAATTTACAGGTAAAGTGTGATACTATGTGATTTCTCTTTCAATTTTTATTCACCCTTTTATTTTGTGTTTCTCAACACTTTTGTTTCAATAGCTACTGATTGTGTAACCTATGAGTAGGGGTAAATATTAATGTAAATAGTAAAAAACAGGATTTGTTGATTTAAGTCAGTGTGATTTAAAGCAACTGATGTATGTATTTATTTTCTTAAATCATCGAGTAAAACCAATCAAGAGTTTTTTGTAAATGATTTTTTTGTTTAAGAATGTGTTGCTCCAAACATAAAATGCTCGTACTAGCAGTACCCGCACAGCGATGCCGAGGCTTAAAATTTAATGGAAGTCCGTTGAATAAAAAAATTGACGCTGTGTACACACATTTTCAAATGAAAAAAAATTAAAGTTTCTTTGGAATTTAAAACTTTTCGTCAAATCATTAAATTAGATTTACAGTTGCTTTAAAACTCTATTTAGCGAGTGAAGCAGTTTTTACTGAAGTTTAAAATATTTCGCCAAATAAACAAAAAAAGACATCAAATAATATCTTTCAAATGTAAAATAATTCCGCAGCTCTATTGTTTATTGCCAAATTTGCCCAGCAACCACGTTATAATAATCCATCCGTCTAACGAAAAAAAGAAAAACCTCCTGTGAAACATTCAAAAATCATTGTCAGAAAGAAAGAAGAAAATGTCGTACATTTCACTCGGATAAAAACAAATCAAAAGTTTCTTTTCTTTCAAAACAAATCGCCAAAACAATGAATTACATTAACGGTTGCCTTAAAACAATAATCCTAGACTGAGCTGCTCAGCGCCTAACGTGCCAAGCGACCACGCCACCGGAACCCAACCCTTTTTCAAGTGAAGCGGATGTTTCTTCTTTGGCAATAAAAAATGTTTCGCCAAACAAACAAAAGGGTATAAAATCACATTAACAGTAGCTTTCAAATCTTTAGATATTAAGAGCTGCATTGCCCGGCTTTTCCCAGTCTACCTTGAGAACAGAAATTGTGTCAAGTGACATATATTCAACAATTAATTAAAAGAATAACTAAATAACTTAAAGAATAATTTAAATAAAAGAAAAAAACACCATGCAAAATTACCCTTCCAAACAATGACGACAGATATTAAAATACTTTTAAGAAATTAAAATGCGAAAGATGGATTTTAGAAGGGTAACCATGGAAACGTTAAAATAAAATGGTTGACAACCTGAATCAAAATGATATTTCAAAATTGATTTAAAAACGCTTGCAACTTTTTTCCCTTTGAAGATAGAAGCTAATTTTTTTGACCATAGGTCGAGAAAGATCTGGAGTAAAAAATCTCGCTTTTTCAAATGCTGTCAAAAAGAAGACTGTGAGACAATTCCTTCACTTTTTATTGATAGATTTAATGAAGAAAGTAGTGCCTAAATTTCAGCTAAGCCTAAAAATGTTTGAGATAAAAAAACAAATTACTCCCGCCGTAATTAAGTTAGAGCATTGAAATAAACTGTTTAGAACGCAGAAAATTCTATCCTTTTTAACGATATATAATATTAATATGTGCAAGTAATTTTTCAGCCCTTTAATAGCCAATAATAGGCAGTTTAAGTGAAATTTGGGCCTAAATTTGAATAGAAAAAGAACTATTTATCGGATGTATAACTCGTATGTGTTCACTATGTGAAAGCACCTTTCACATAGTGAAAGAATTCTTCAAATAGGTGCAGTGGTTCCGGAGATTACCTCGAACATATAAACACACAAAAATCCGTATAATATTAGTAAAGATGTTGCATTGACTACCTTAACTTCAAAGCTAATTTAGGTATTAGCGATGAGTTCGGGCTCATTTTAGAGAGCCTGGATAAATGCATCTTATTGTCTTGTAAAATGCACAAATAGTAGTATACCTTACAAATATATATATTTTTTAAAAAATTTATCTAACATCAGCATTTGTTTCATAAAAGTTTGCACAATACAGTAAATTGATTTGTGGTTTCAATATTTGATGCATTTATTTATTTATTGAACTTGAGCTTCTAAAAATTTTTTACTCCCAACTTGACTTTTGAGGAGTTGAAAAAGTAAATATCTTTTCAAGGAAGGAAAACTGTTTTAGGTTATTATTATGCACTTCTAATACATTACAATTGGCAAAATTATATGAATATTCATTTTCATATTTAGTTAGATTTTGTATAGTTTCCATAAACTAAAATTCAATTTAATTTAAAATTGCAGTAATTAGTATTATTTAAAAATTGCAATTACATAATAAATGTTATCATACTCTTTTATTAGTATTACACATTCATAATTTAATGTTATATTATTTCAATTAATTTGTCTCAGTTTTATAAAATGCTTCTCGAAAAATTTTACTGATGCCAGTTTTGAAAAGTTGGCAAGTCTGAAATAGAAAGAATATAAAAATTTTCTTAGTGTAGAAAAGTAAGTGCTCATTCAAAACATTACACAATTGCTTGGCTTAATTCAGCTTTCAAAATTAAAAGAGAATTCTATTTAAGCTTTGTCATTCAATGTAATATTTTGCTATGGGTAGGTTAAGGGCAGTATCTGCAAAATTTTCATATATTTTGCATTTTTGTTATTGATTGCACTTGAGCTTTATTGCACAAGCTTGCTTATTTGATTTCAACTGAAAATGAAGCTCAAGAAAAACATCAAGTTCCAACATTTCCCCGTTGTTAATAAGGAATCCAAAACTTGTTTTGTCAAATCTCTCAGAAAACTAATATTTCTGCAGTTACTGCCCTTTACCATCCCACAGCAACATTATGCCCAGTGCCTTAAATGATAAATGTGATTTAAGTCCTCTAATGTACAAATAGGTTCATCGTTTTATAACCTAAAAAATGTTAAATGCCTTAAAAATAGCTTAAACTATGTGTTTTATAATAAATTTTTAAACATCATGCATATTTATAAATGAAACTAATTAATATGCTATTTAAAAAAATGATTTAAAAGCTTAAAAAATTGGATTTAATGTTATTGCTTTTAAAAAAATCATGAACCCTGGTTTAAAAAAAATATTTTTTTATGTAATCACATCCAACATTATCATTTTTATTAGCATTATTAATGTTTGACATTCAGTTTATCAGAAAAATAATAATAATAATAATAATAATAATAATAATAATAATAATAAATGCAGTTTAGTGGCTTAGGAAAGGAAATATTTCAGTTTGTAAGACCAGAACATTTTTAAGCTGGTAATCAAAAGCTTTATATTATTTCAGTATTTTAACTCAACAATTTTATATAACCATAAAAAAAGTGCATTAAAACTAGTTTGCAATAAAATCAATTAAACATTTCTTTTTTGACATGAAGCTTGATTGTATATACAGTTGTCATTAACATGAACGTCAAGCCCTTTTAAACATTGCAATGTGTTCTTATTTTCTTCTTTTGCAGAGATATGTATGAATGGAATGAAACTCGTGAAAAAGCAGTATTGAATTATCATGAACATTCAAAAGAAATGATGTATATGACTGCTTTTGCTCTAGCAAAAGATCTGCAGATATCAGAAGATTAATATAAATAAAGTATATAAGCAGCTGAGCTATTATTTTTCTGAAAGTCTATCTTTCTTATCTAGAGTAACCAGGTTCAAACACAGGGAGGGCAGGGTGGGGGGGGGCAATGCATAGACGATCTGCATCAAGAAATTACAGGGTGGCGACAGATCAGGGAGATCAGGGAAAAGTCAGGGAACTTTATCACTCAGGGAAAAATCAGGGAATTTCGAAAAAATGAGAAAAATTCAGGGAAAATTGATCAAATGAAGGAAAAAAAAATTTTTTTTCCTTGCAAAAGGAAGTACTTTGATTCACTAAGAATTTTTCGCCAATTATTTGTTTTAAAAAAGTAAAATTAATGAGATGCGGTTATACAGTGCCGCATATTTGTGCCTTTTTTTCCCTCAAGGTCTAAGTATTCAATTTTAGGATGAACTTCCTAGGATTGCTTTTGTGTCTGTAAAGTTGTTTATTTTACCTTGCTTGAATTTTCCTTCCAAGCATTCCAAGTTATGTAAAATAAACAACCCTACAGGCAAAGAGGAAGCGGTCATTAATGACTTTGCTCCCTTGACTTTACTCATTGTCTTAAAGTAATTAGCATACTGTTATCACAATTTCAAGAAAAAATCTTTGTTTTTTAAATTAATGCTGAAAAAATCTTAAAAGTTATCTCTTCACGTTTTTAATTTAATTGCTAAAAATGAATTTTGACTGAAAATCTTTTTTTTTTTTGCCATGGTATTATTTGCTGTCACTTCAGATTTTTTTTTTTTTTTTTTTTTTTTTTTTTTTTTTCAGATTTTAAATTTTTTTTTTTTTTTAAACCATATACATTTTGAAATTAATAATCGTTTTCGAATGTCAATGTTGTTTGTTACTAAAAAGTAATCTAAGGTTTTTTTTCGACTACTAATGAAATCATTTGAAATTGAGTTATGTACATAAGTAAATATTTTTATTATTTTTTAATAGTTAAATGCTGTATTCATTCATTTAAACCTAAGTTCTTGATTAGAGAATAGCTCAATATGACTGGTTGTTGAAAGATTTAAATTTGTTTTACATAAATATGTTCTGCCGTGTACAAGTAAGGGGAATTTACTGCACTTTTTTTTTTCATTTTTGTCATCTATTGTACGTTATCTTTATTGTACATATCACTTATTTGGTTTCCGCTGAAAAAGAGGCTCGAAAAAACCTCTAATTCCAACTTTTCCTATTGTTAGTACTGAATCCACCACATATTTCTTCAAATATCTCAAAAGCTAATTTCTGCAGATACTGCAGTTTACCTGCACGCGGCAGTATTATTTACGTAAGTAAAACTACGTTACTTCTATACTTTAACTATCACTTGCTATTCTTGCAGCTACAATTATACTGCTTGAAAATTCAGTTCAAGATTATTTCCATTTAAATGTTTTAGTTTTATCATGATTAGATTTTTCTTTAAGAGTGGTTTTAATAATTTCTTAGAATTCTTATGTTAACTGGTTCCTGGAAGTAAAGTACAGTTGGCTCTCTGTTTAACAACTTTCAAGGGATCCCAAAAAATCGCCCTTAAGTAGAAAGCGTTCTTAAATGTAATGCTTTTAATACTATAGTGGACCATTTGGGACCGTGAAAATTCGTCTTTAAATAGAGAAAGTTGTTACATAGAGCGTCGTTAAACAGAGAGCCTACTGCATTTGTTTTAAATTTCCCACAATATTTCTCTGTCGATAATTTAATACACTATTTTTACCAAAAGAAAAAAAAGGGCATCTTTTCAAAATATATTTTAATTAACAGCTTAAACCATTCTAAACACTGTATTCTATTTAATATGCAATGCTTTTCAGGTAGGGCAAAGAAAGAAAACCATTATTATTGATAACGTAAATCAGGGAAATTTGGTGAACTTAATCAGGGAAAAGTCAGGGAACTTTTTTTTCCAGTTCCTGTCGCCACCCTGAATTAGACATATATCACACATTACATGAACACTTAAAAACAATAATTAACACATTAACTCTGTTAATTAATAACGCTGTTTTGAAAACTTGGTGCAATCTGCAGCTAAATTAATTCTTAATTATAAGGGGTTTTTTTTCATTTGTTTTTAATTCATTGGCTTCGATCAGAAAACTAAAGCATGATGTAAGCGAAAATATTAGTTTCAGGTTTCAGACTATGATGGAATAATTTTTTGCTCAGAAAAAAAAAAATAGTGAACTGAAATGTAGATTCTTCTAATGACAGTGTTTGACCCTTTGGACAAATAAAAACATGACTACTCTAAATTAAAATTAGGCTTTTCATTTAGTTAAACTATGAATATTTATTAGAATACGAAGTAAAACATTAAAATTACTAACAACTTGATGTGTAAAATATCATTTTTTTTCTTCTTTCGGCAAAAAACAAATAGCCAGTCACATTTTTACTACATTCAAAAATCTACACTTAAAAAACGAACTTAGTTCAACTGATTTTGTAATTTAACTGTGTGATTAAATGATGAATACGTGCTGCCATCGAAGCCATAACGGTTCAAGCAGCCTACGATAATAAATTGTATAAATTTACAAAAATAAAAACACTTCTCTTCAATATCTTATCTTATATATTATTTCTGTGGATTATTATTTTTTTTTTTTTTTTTGGTATGCAAGATCTTTCTTATTTCTTGAAGGTTTTCCCCCCTTCATTTAAAAGCTTATCGGGCCGACTAATGATGAAAAATAGACTTACGGTCTAAAAATCAATTTTTTGGAAATGCCCCTTGCTGTTGCAAAACCTTGATGCAGCCTGTAGTTCTTATGCAGTTTTTTTTTTTTTTTTAAAGCAAAATTGTAATACAATTTTCGAATTTATTGCTTTGCTATCGGCAAAGAAAAAATTACAGTTAACCTGTTTTTTTTTCCCAATAAAGCTTAAAAGCACTGGACTTAGTTGTTCGGTTAAATTGATAAGTTTTTTTCAGTTGAGCGTTCAGCTATAAACTAGCTGAACTTCGGGCCTGCCCTGGCAGTCCGACATCATAGCTAATTTAGATTAATATTACGCATTACATGTACTCATAACATACAACAGATAACAAGTGTAAAGCAATAAAATAAAGGTTATGAGAATGCTACTTGGCGTTTCGACTCCTTTATGCAGACTAGAGTTATTATTCAGACAAGTTGACTATTAATCAAAGGGTGTTCTCTTTTTTTTTAAAGCTTTAACTCCGTACAGATCACTAAGCATAATGTAAGCATGAAAAAGTATTAGATGTAAAAATTGAGACCTTAAGGGAATCCTTTTTGCGCAGAAAAAGATTTTTCTTATTGCAGTGTTCGACCTTTTTATATAAATAAAAAAATACTACCCCAAATTGAAATTACAAGTTTCACCCAGTAAACCTTTAACTATTTATTTGAATATGATGTAAAACATTAAAATTATTATCAACTTCATTAGTAAGGAATCATTTTCTACTACTCCTCTGCTTTTGTGGGAAAAAAATGCATTTTGTCTACGTTCGAAAAATTACATTTAAAAAACGGACTCAGTTTAACTGGTTTTGGTTTTGAAATTTAAGTGTTCGATTAAAAGAAAAACATGAGCTGGCATTTAAGCTGTAATGGTTAAAGTAGCCTGCTATGAGAAATTGTATCAATTTTCAAAAATAAAAACATTTATTTTCAATCTAATTTATTATTTCTCTAGAATGTTTGTTTCAATCGCTATGCGAGATCTCCCCCATTCCTTAATCAAATTCCATGTTTTACGAATTATTTTAAAGCATATCATGATTGCTAATGACAAAACATAGACCCATGATCTTTTTTTTTGGGGGGGGGGAGCTTTTTTGGCTGTTTTTTATTACGCATTGCTTCACTGAATAGCATTCAAAATTCAGTGCATTTGCTCGGTTTGTTGGAGTGTCATGCTGATAATCAGAATGGCATTAATTTGAATCCATGCCAATAAATGTGCGTTTAATTTTTCTTTTCTTTATGTTAGAGGCTCACATAGGCAGGGATGTATTTGCCACAACCCATTTTTTCATATGCACAATTACCGCTTTTTCACGAGTAGAAACTTTTAATGATATTTATGTTTGCATTGAAAATACGTACAACCAAAAAGTGAGCTATGATCATATTATCACAACATTGTATTTAACAAGGTTTTGTTACTGATGTCTTCAAATTACATGCTGTCTTTTGTGCATGTACCTTTTTTCCATTTACTTTAATCCATTTACTTTTATCGATTCTTCTTCATAATGTTCTTTCTTTGAAACTTGTAAAGAGTAGAATGCCATATGGAATGATTTGAAGCACAATGCAGAGTTCCGCACGGATCGGCTAGTTTGGTTTAAAGTAAGAGTAAATTATTTGTAAAAATGCTTTTTATGTTTCTTTTTCTTTAATTCCTTTATTATTTATATTTTAAACTAAGCAATCAGTATATTTGTTTAAAAAAATTTCTTATAACATTACATTGAAATTGTATTGCAGATTTTACAAATAAAGTAAATTCTGTATTTAACTAAGATTTTTTTTTTCTGGAGCACTTTTAGTTGAATTCGTGCGACTCATGAAAGAAGGGAGGATCCAAGTGGACTGTAGGCTCAAGGCCACACTTTTGGCTTGATTGCGCCACATAACACGAGATGGTTCCTGCTTTAGTGTTATTGCAACATCTTGCAAACATTTATCGCTCTGATTTTTCTTCTTCAATGCAAAAGAAAATGAATTTATGTGTGGGCAAATCAAAATCTGGAGCATGATATTATATGATTCATTTCAGTTATTATGTGCATTGGATATATTGTCCAAGTCTTTTGGCCCAAGCATGTGTGGGTGCCTTCAACTCTAACTGTTCAGTGTTACTGAGACTTTATAAATATTTGGGCAAGTGAACTGACAGTTCAGAAATCCTGTATTGAATGTATTTGCATGATATTTATCAGTGTTAATAGAAAAAAAAACTGTTTTCATCATTAGGCGTTAAGGATTTAGACTCTGCCCCATTGCTCCCCTCCCCCGCCCCAACTTTAAAAATTATTCTCATACTTTCATTCGCTTCAACTAAAATTACCACAAATTCTGCCAGATTGAAATTTCATTGCATTTCTTGTTGTTTTATTTAAATCTCTTTTCCTTCAACTGTCCAAGAGCAATATTTCTGGACAAAAATGAAAATAAGAGTAATTTTAAAATTAGATTTGTTTTGCTGACTTGGATCATTTGTGGTTTTAATGCAGGAGTTCTTTTTTGTGAAAAGCTCATTGAGCTTTGTGACATAATCTTAGAATTTTGTTAAATGTGGTTTTAAGAAAAAGTTTATAATTTTATAGTTATCAATAAAAATACAAATGTAAGTAAATTGAATTAAAATGCATATAAAATAGAATATATCATCGCCTCAGAGCAACACTAAGACATCTAATCCCAGAAATAACACTAAGGTATCCTACTTTAGCTCTGAGGCGGCGATGTACCTTATAACACTAATTTTCTGTATAGATGACTGTGAGGAAATCTAAGGTTATTGTTAAAAAGAGAATGACTTTATGGGTTGACAAGGAATTAAAGAGAAACATTTTAATGTTACTAATTCAGAATGAAAGTAATAATAAACAGAAAGTGTAGTGTAATCACAGAAATGAATTATTCACTAAAATTACAATCTCAAAAAAAAAAAAAAAAAACGAGAAAAAAAATGTCAAGTTCCGATTTTAAACATGCTCATTGCATTTTGTTACAATGTTTTAAAAACATTTGTTTCTAACGAATGACCCAATTCGCAACTCCAGAGCTCGAATACGCTACCTTGCGGTGATTAATAATACTAAAGAAAAAGGTAAAACATTCCATTCCACGTGTTTCCTTTGGGGTATATTACATGCTTCAGACAGTTTATGGTATAATGTAATTTCAGAAGAACAGAAAAGAAAGCTTCCCACAAACATGATAAAAAATTGCTGTCATTCACTAAGCGTCAAAGCAAGTTATAAGTTACGGCATGCGTTTGTTTTACCTTTTTCATCTGCCAATAGACAGTGGCTGCAGTGCCCCCTATAGTTTATTGGAGTTGCAAATAGGTTCCTGAGTTTTCTCTGAAAGTAATAAGAGGTCATATTTTTTTTTCTTCTGAAATTGGCATTGCCAACTTAAACTAATACTTATAATATACACAAAAAGGATATTCGTTATAAAATTCGTAGAGTGAGATGACATTGTGTCAGTATCATAGAATCATAATTTTTAGATAAGCAATGTATCAAAATTGAATGAGCTTTAGAAAAATTATTGTATTAAGTGCATTATATTTATGCACTTAAAAGTAGATTAATTGCGTCTTGAAGGCGCACAATGAAATTTAAAAAAAATAAATTTTGAAACCTTTTTTGCTAAAACATTGTAGGAGGTGACGTGGCTAGGGGGGGGGGGGTGCACTTTTCAATTTCTGGATTCCCTCCAAAAACTATTTCTGTACCTGGCTCTGCATTTTCGAAAAATAAAGAAAAAAGTTTAAACCAGGCCCGGATTTATAAATTTTGGGGGGCCCCTGTAACAAAATCTGTAGGGCCTCTCCTCAGAGACCAGCAGTGTATGTTTGCAACGTTAATAAGTCTTGGTGCTATTTTTTTTTTTTTGAGCAATCACGATTGCTTATTGTTCACACTTGACTGTTTTGATGTCCTTTGATTTTATTTCCCCATCGCCATTCTCTGCAGCATCACCGTTGACCGGGTCCTCACGATGCTGCTCCTATAGCGAAAGCCGTCTCCAGGTTGCATCCATGTTCTCTACACACGTGCATACATACACAACTACACACACAAACACATACACACACATACCCCCCACACACACATTCATATACACAACTACCCACACACTTATGCCAGCACACAGACACAAACACACATGCTTACACACACATACACATACCCCCCACACACTAACACACACGCCTACATGCACACACTCGTGATTGCAAAAAACAATTTGAATTCAAGATGTCAAAATTCAAATTAACTTTTTTTTTTTAAATCATGGATCATTGTTTCCTTTAAAGACGTGGGCCGCCGTGCACTGCGGGGTCTGCTAGTATGCAAATCCGAGCCTGACTTGAACCAAATTCCTTCCTCTAACTATATAAAAGTTGGTTTAAATCGCCATAGTATGAGTCTACGGAAGGCTCCCAAACCTCTTCTCTTCCAAACATCCATAATGATAAAATCTGTTTGGCACCCCAGTTTCGAAAAAATTCATATAAAGAGTTCCATATCTCATTACTTTTTGTTTCGCCACTAAAGATAGCCGAGGTCTAACGGTTGCTCAATGCGAATACTTTTGGAACTTCATTTGACATTGAAGTTCCAAAAGATAAAGAACACTTTTGTTAACTTTTGTTAAAAATGTTAAAAAATTGCTGGTGAAGTTTCCCAAGGGAGGACCGCGTTCGGAAAC
This sequence comes from Uloborus diversus, assembly GCF_026930045.1. Classification (NCBI taxonomy): domain Eukaryota; kingdom Metazoa; phylum Arthropoda; class Arachnida; order Araneae; family Uloboridae; genus Uloborus; species Uloborus diversus. The sequence continues at coordinate 79,396,334 of NC_072737.1, read as the reverse complement.
GCTGTGTTCGTTTTCTGGCGGTCGACTTTTTGTAGCAACCTGTCTCACTGCTGTGTGGACCAGGGTTGCCAGAATTAAGAACAGTAAATACGGGACAGGCTTCTAAGAGAAAACACGGGGGGGGGGGGGGGATTTTGAGGCGTCTAGTCATGATAAATCTGAAAAATTCAATCGTAACAAAGAATTGGGGGGAGGGGTGTTGCAGTATTAAAAAAATGATTTTTCCTTTTTTATTTTGTCTTGTAATTAAACATTTCAAAAATATATTCCCAAAATTTCAAGTCGTTTCGAGCAAAATTGTCATAGTTATCAAGTATTCAGTCTCCGCTCCTTCAAACTGTAGCTCCGACGCTACCGAAGAATGCAGCTGTTCTGACAGCTGCAGATGACGCTCAGAATGTCGGTGCTGCTTGCTTGGGGTTAGTCAAATATAATATAAATAAATAATGAAAGATGAAATGGTTCAGGAAATCGAAGCTGCTAGAGGGACTGTCTTCTACGGAGCTGGAATTAATGCCTTTTAGCTTCTAAAACTTTAAACACGTTTTTCTCAAAACTACTTTTTCAAAGTCGGTGTTCTCTCCCATTTTAAAAACAATTGACCGATCAATTTTGTATACACATTCTGCAAAAAAAAAAAAAAATGTCCTTTTTACTTTGAGTTTTGAGTATTTTTTTAATGCTTTTTTTACTAACAAAATAGCGGAATTTTTCGTGAAAAATAGCTCTTTCAATTTCAAATGGGAGCCAAAAATTTTAAAGTCAAACAAAAAAGGAGGGGGAGGATTAATTAATACTTTGACTAAATTCAAATAGAATTTGATTTCAGATAAATGTCAGTTGAGATACATTAAACACTGCAAATCATCTTTCTCCAAAGGTGCTCTGGGAAAATCCCTGTCACCGGCTTGTCTATGGATATTTTTTGATCAAAAAGTTATAGAATATTCTTAAAACAATACATAATAATGCACAAAGGGTTATAATAAATTTAACCAAACCATTTTCTTAAAAACAAAATCGTAAATAAAATGATTTTTTTGACGCTGAAAGCCTTTCTCCCCCCCCCCCTAAAACCTCACAAAATGTCCCCCATCAAAGTACAGACATCGTTTTCATTGCGATTGACGACGCATGCGCAGAGATATATTTCCAACATTAGTCAATGAGCAATAAAGAAGCTCGAACGTTTTACGCTTTGATTGGAACGTCGTTTGCTGCTGAACTAGAACTACCTAGAGTCCCTATAGGGACTCGAGAACTACCGCGGTGTAACCACGGACGTTCGGAAACACAGCTGTTCTACCAGTCTTCTTAGAGAAATTCCAGATACGTCATAACCACGAAGTGTAATCGGTGGATTATTTCCGAACGCAGCCGGAGTATTCAATAACCGGTTAACCACAGTTGACCGGTTCTATTTCAAAAAATAGCGAGAGCTCCATATTTCTAACTGCGACTGTGACTTCTAAAATCATGACGTAAATTTCACATGTGACTTCACTGACAGATTTAAAAATATCTGTTCTAATGTTTTGATTGTACTACATCCTTTTAAATTTTTTCTTTAAATACTTGGTTAAAGTACTTTCAGGATGAGTTTAAGTAAAAATGATCCGAATTCGTTTTCAAACCCTGAAGAATGCACTGTTTCTCACATTGATTTGAGATTAGAAGTTGATTTTAAAAAACATATATTAAAAGGCTGTGTAAACTTATCAGTCGAAAGGAATACGAATGCTTCACTGGTTTGTTAAATTGCATCTGAATATTATTTTTGTTCTCATAGATGAATAAATATAAATAATTTTATATATTTGAAGCGTAAAATATTGTAATTGATTTGATGCTATTTAGTTCTCTGTTCAGCTAATGTTTAGATGGAATAAAAAATGAACATGGAAAAGAGGATCAACGTGTCCTAACTCCACCTATATTTTTGATATGTCATTAGACATCATTCAAAAGTAATTTAATTTATTTAGTAAAATCTCAAGATTTGGATGGCTAGTATCATTCCAATAAATAAAAATAAGGGGAGTCGAGTCACGTTAGTCCGGTGGATATTGCAATAATTGGTAATATGTCGATCGTTCTTCATTGGCGTCAATTTTTGACTCCAGCGCCTGTGCGAGAGGTATTTTTCTTTGTAAATCAAAACAAAGAGAAACATCTATTCACATAGCGTTACGATAAATCAGCAGGGTTACCAAAATAAAATTATTTACGCCAAAAATGAGACGACCGTTCCAGATTCCCAATTATCGAAATGTCCCCTTGGTCCGCTTTTCACGTCTATTTTTTATCCTATCAGAAATTAAAAAGGAGCAGTTTTAAATTTTTTCTGAAGTTTCCTCGATTTTTCGAAAACGGTCAATCCATTACCATTTTTTGGTTAATTTTTTAAAAGAAATTTGTAAAGTGGACCAAGGTGTGTTGGTCGCATTATGGATTGGGAAAACAACTGCTGTTATGCATTTTAAATGATAAATATTATCCAATGCTGTAATGACTTATTTTCTTTTGTGCTATAAATTGTTTAAAAGGAGTAGACAAAGCGTAAAGAATTGAGTTCAGCATAGGAATAGTTTTCCCTAGGAAAACTTCTTTCTTAGAAGTGTACTGTGTCACAGTAAGCTAGCTTTAATGGCCAGCTTTGAAAGTAGCTTTTGTTTCAACTTTAACCACTGAAGAAACTGAATTATGTCATTAATTTTCTGAGAAGTCAAATTCTGATTTATTTTCATTGTAGAAATTATTTTGAAGACTATTTTTGATATTACAGACTACTTAAGTTATCAATTTTAGCAGTGAACTCAGTGGTTGCCCTGTATTTGCATCCCAGTTTTTACCTCAGAAATATAGTTATCTTAAAATGGATGAATGACTTAAAAATGGTCCATTTCAGAGTGAATAGTTCCACCATCATGTGTTGGAAATTGCACTAAATCTTCCTTACATTTTTATTTCCAATTTCAATCCACAATTTTACCACAGGCAGTATTAGGACAGATGATACTAATCTTACATAAATAGAAAAAAAAAAACATGATGTCATATAAATAAGACTGCTCTAACTTAAAATGGGTGATTCCACATCGCCCATTACGCTGAAGTTTCCTTATTATATTTTTATATTTGTACAAATTATCTGGGGCTAAAAGTAAAGAATTTGTTGACCTAGTAAAAAAAAACTTTACTTGTGTGATTTTTAGGCAATTTTTTCCCCCGTTTCTTTTTTATTTGTTAGTTTTAAAATTAAATTCATTTCTTACGCACATGACATTAGATTTAAACTTCTTATTCTGGTAAAATATCCTCCAAATCTATAGTTAAAACTTTTAAAAAAATATACTTTACTTTCTTACTAGTTATTTTTTCTTATTAGTTTTTTTAAAAGAAGGGAATAATAGGCAATTTTACAAAAAAAAAGAAACATTTTGTTTTGCACATGATAGGTTCTTATTTTTTTTTCAAAAGTAATATTTTGCACAAATAAATAAAAAATAAATAATTACAACAACACAAGAATAAATAAAGTTCTTGCCTAAGAAACCACATATACACATTGTGTGATTCCTTGGGTAAGAACAATTTTTTTTTATGCATTTTGAACATAAATATAAAACTGTTCTCTATAATATATAACTGTTCTCTGTAGGGCAAAAGGACCACTTTTCTGTAAAATGGCCCTGTTACAGTTGACACTCAATTTTAAATTTCAGGATTGCAAAAATATTCAGAAAATAAGCTAGCAATCTTTCAGTAACAAAACTGTCCTAGCCAGGTAAACTGTTGGTAAGTTAAAAATCCTTAAAAGCAAATGTCAACTATTTAAAATTAAGTTTCTTTGCTTTACATTTAAAATTACATTTTCTTAAAACCATTTGAAATTTAATCAGGGGTGGATCCAGGTTTTATTTCTTGGGTCCACATTTTGTAAAAAGTAAAATATTTTTATGAGCTTTCTCTACTTTTGGGAAAAAGAAATATTCATTAATTTGCCTTTTTTTTTCTGGCAAAACTTAATATCAAAGCATCTTTAGTCGTCATACTTTATAAAGCAGGCCCTAACGAGTATAGTAAGAGCAAATGATGCAATATATAAAATAAGATGCTTGAAATTCTTAGATTTAATCAAAGATTTTCAAAAGTGAGACATTAAAACAAATTTTAAATACCAAGTATCTGCTACATAAAGGAAATGAAGCCACTTTTACGATGTGAAATTTTATGAGGGGGCGCAAAGCGGACCTAATTTTAGCCTGGATCAACCCCTGTAAATAGGTCAATATGTTCAATATCCTATTTGATTCTTTCATAGTTAATTAATAATAAAATTATTTTCATTTTATACAATTCAGTGGTTTTGTCTTATAAATTTGTAGGTTCTTGATACCAGAGATTTGACTATTTTAAATGTATATGATGGCGATACATTGCAGAAACTCGGATACAGCCTAGGTAATCCAGTGACATTTTATGGAAGTAAATTGGAAATAAATTTGACCTCTCAAGCAGATTCTAAAAAGTGAGTAGCATAACGAAACTGAATATTTATAAACTAAAAAAAAAAAAAAAAAACTGTAAAACAGTTTCAAAAATAAAGAAAGGAAACATTTGTGCAAAGTGAAAGAGGAGTCAAGTAATAATAAGTTTAAAATATGTCAAGTATCAATGTAATTTTGAGTCTTGTGTTTCTGGGCTGCATGAACTTTCAACTGAACAATGATAGACATGAAGTTTCTATCAATCAGAAAATATATATTCATACTAGAGTAAGATCTTTTACAATGTGTGAGGCAATGTTTATTAATTCAGTAAGTTACCACCCTATAGCCAGGGCTAAGGCAGAAATTCATGAAATACACCGCCAGCTCAGTCAATTCCAGCCGAGGACTACAGTTTCATGCTTATTAGCACTCATCAGCCCGGCATAGGAGTGACTGAGCTGGAGGTGGAAAACCTCTTAAGGAAGCCTAGAGTGCCAAACAAACTGGTAGCTAATACAGAATTAACACTGACCAGACGAGTGACCGAAGCAATGGTTCGGTTCAACTCGAATTTTGAAGGCAAGGCAGGTATATTCAGTAAGTTATTTTATCTAGGCTTTCTTAAGAGGTTTTCCACCTCCAGCTCAGTCACTCCTATGCCGGGCTGATAAGTGCTAATAAGCACGAAACTGCAGTCCTCGGCTGGAATTGACTGAGCTGGCGGTGTATTTCATGAATGTTTATTTCTTTTAAAAAACATACCATCAGGGGCGTCCCATCGGAAGGTCACTGTGACCTCCCAAAAAATGTCTTTGTTTGTCAATTTTTGACCATCAATTTAACAAATTTGGAGACTAGTGCAGTATTGCATTTTTTAAATGTCCAAATATCCTTTCTTGTTTAATGTATGTGTGTGTGTGCATGCCTGTATTTTATCATTTGGCAAAATTTTGGAGTTCTACTTGCACAACACATGTTCTATGAGTATCTTCATGATGTATTCTTTTTCTTTTTTGTAAATTGGTTCATTCTCTTTTTTCAATTTCAAAGTAACTGAACATCTCAATTAACAATTCTGTTCTGATAAAAATGTTTTTTTAAAGGGATAGTAACTGAAAAATAGATTTATACTATAAAAAATTCGTCCATATTCCATAAATTTGTTTTTGTATGTTGACAATACATTGGAATCAGTTTTTGTTGAAAGGGTGTTAGTCGACTTAGGAATAGTGTTGACTTATACCCTTTAACAAAAAGTAATTCATTTGAGTATTTTGTTGGGCCAAAGGCCCAATCAATGGTGCAGACTGCACCATTGAAAATTGACAGGAGTTTTGGTTTTATTTCAAGTTTGGGGGAGGGGCATCGCTCTTAAAGGGAGGGGATAAGCAGAACTGTATTTTGTACCTAATGAATTGAACTTTCATGTTTGCAAGTTGGTTAACATCAGCAGTTTGCAAGACTTTATTTGCAGAAAAACTCCAGTAATCCTGAATTGAATGTACATTATAGCAATTCAAACCCTCCCCCCCCCCTTTTTTTTTTCATTTTTTTCCATTTCAGTTTTCTTTATTATCTCCTTGTAAAAATTTAAGGAAATATTATACCAATGGAAAACCTCCCATTCAATTTTTAAATTTATTTTAATTTTTAAGTCTTTTAACCTCCTATGAATCAATTTTGACTTTTTTTTTTACAATGTCTTTACATGTTAATTTATTTACAATCCCAAATGTAGTTTACATTAACAGTTTTGTGTTGAAAAAAGTCTTTAAGGAAAAAAATCTGTCTGATTTTTTTTTTTTTTTTTTTTCTGACAAAGTGATGTTGCTCTCCATGAGGAAACTATTATGCTAAAGTCTGATAACCAAAATACCTATGATTCACTCTAACCTATGTTGCAGTATTGTATTTCCTGCTTATTTGTACCGCTGCACTTATTTTACTTCACAGTGTTTGAAATTATTAGTGATTTGCTGGTCCGAGACCAGTGAATATTTCTTCAAACCACTGTGAAATAGAATTCAGTATAGCCTATGAAAATTCATATTATTTACATTTTTTTAACTTTACTTTTCGATTTCAAAAGTTTTGTTTCATTAAATTTTGGAAAGTTGTTCTTTTTCAATTTTTGATTAAAGTCCTCTTTAGTTAAAAAAAAAAAAATCCCAATACTTAATTTTTATAACAGGATTTGTTGATTAATTAATTGAACCTCATCTGAATGTAATTCAAGTACGGTATTAATACATTATTCTTATACATATGTAGCTATTTACATATTATTATTTTTTGTCCAATGTAAAAACTTTTCAATTCAAATTTAGATGCAGAGTATGCATTGATTATGAAACGTCACCTAAATGTAGTGCCCTTCAGTGGCTTAAACCTAATCAAACATCTGGGAAAAAACATCCTTATCTGTTTAGCCAGTGTCAAGTAAGTAAATTTTCAAAACAATTTTTTTTTCATATTCATCATGTAGTAGTAAATTTTTTATAGTTCTCAAAAAAGTATTTATTAAAATGCTATATGTTACCATATGCTGAGGACTTTTAATATTGGTGTGGGTTAAAATCTATATATATAATTCTCTTACGTGCCGGCAAATGAAGGGGTGAATTTCTAAACCTCTGTTGGCAACACTTCGCCGATAAATCATGTAAACAAACTTCTACGTTGTTTTGAAATCTTGAATCACAGAATACTCAACGAACTTTTTTTTTTTTTGAGATGAGTTTGAGTCGGGCTGTGGCCCATTTCAACCTTAATCAGCAAAGAAAAGCTCAAAGAAGGCAGGAAACCGTTCTTGAATCCAATTTAAGACGAGCCATTTCCAGAGTTGTATTCTCTGATTCGCTGCCGATAATTTTTAGCGGCTGGGGAATTTTCAGTCAGCAGTTCCTTCAACAGATCAGGTGCGTCACACAATGCCGGTAACCGCACCTTTCCGTCATGGCAACATTTAGTATATTTATTTGCAGTATTACGCTCTTTCTGCCAATAAAGAGCACCACAAAATTCGCATTCTTCACACATTGCTCCACAATCATGTTCATCGGCAATGTTGTTTTGAACGCGTAGGCGCTTTGAGCGTCGTCTATTCTCTGCTTCAGTACGACAGTTCAGTTCAAAATGAATAACCGAGAAAGAATTTACTTTATTCCTTTTATTCTTAGCTGAAAGGTTTCGCCAAATTTGTTTAGGGTTATAGTAGTTTTAGTATTGTGCAAGCAAAGTAGCCTTGGCGAGTTTTCGCGTTTTTAGTTAAACCATTTTTTGTTCGTGACGTGGCAAGGATTCAGAATAACAACAAGAAGGACAAACGTTTGAGAAAATATGTTTGGTGCTCTCTGAGCCTGTTTTTAGTCATGGCCAGCTCTATGTGGCATTATCAAGAACAAGATCTTTTGAAGCAGTGTCAGTTGTGGCTCCCAAACGGGACATTTTTAATTGTGTATATGAGGAAGTTTTCTCAGATTAGAATATATAAGAGTGTAAATATGTAAATATATATAAGAGTGTAAATAATGTAAATACATCCCTCGGGGGAGCCTGTAACCCCTAGAGGGCGCGTCCCCAGGTGGCGGATAGGGGAATGCCTTCATTGGTTTTCCAATGGGTGGTAGAAGGGAAATAAAATACCTTCCGCGGACCAACAGGTAGAAGTGCAATCTCTCCAAAGCAATGACAGACACTTTTGTATCTATAATGGTAAAGTTGTGCACATTGCCAAGGCAGTCATCTTACATACAGCAAAGTTAAACTGTCGAAAATCTGGCTAAAGCAGACAAATTAACATTATGAACGTAATTTTCATATTGGTTAAATGGATGGTGACCTAAATGCAATTACCAACTTTAATTTTTACGGAAAATTTTAGCTAGGCTAATGTATTGGCATACAGCGAGCGAGCGAAGCGAGCATGGATCGCGAAGCGATCCACAGGGAACTGCGTAAGCAGTTCCGGGGGTTGGCGAGCGATAGCGAGCAGGGGGCGATAGCCCCCTAGTTAAGAAATAATTATCAAAAGTAGTGTCCATAATAAACAAGCTCTTGCTTGTTGATATTTATTGGTTTGTTGCTGTTATAGTGATTACAGGTTACTATATTTCGATGGCTACAATCTATGTTTGTATATATAGTGTCAACAGTATGGTAAACTAACGAGTGTGGAAATTGGCACTTTTCAGGAGAGCCAAAACTCTGAATATATTTTTTTCCACCTGAAGCATTTAGATATATTTTCAATGTTTTACTTTTTATAGACAACTTTAAGAGTTAAAAAAAACTGTTGTTTGAAGTAGTTATAACGAGTAGCTCTTTTTGAGTACCACGGCAAACATTGAATTTGAAAATGCAATCTTTCACACTTATTAGTTTAGCATGGTGCCGACAATATGTATGCATATGGAAAAAGAACTGTTTAATGGCAGTATTGTAAAAAAGTTTGACATTAGAGAAACAATTATTTGGCAAGAATGCAACCATCAAAAATAGCTTCCTAGGTGAGAGACTAATTATTACTTTATCTTTTTTTCTGTACAAAACAAGTCATTTCTATTTTGTTGTATTTCGTTTTTGATGTAAAAACAATCCCAAGTTCTCACATAGTATCCCATATTGCCAGTGCCAACAGATAAGAAAACCTATTATTCGTTCCACTCTTCTACCCATCCCACTCCAGAGCTAGCAAACACAAACTCGCTTTCTTCAACAAGTTGAAAAGTCTTGAATGCACCTTTGTGTTGGGAAAACAAAGAAATAAATGCAAATGAATGAAATTAGTTAGGTCTCATATGCTAATATTTTCTTCCACGGCTAACCTTTTAATGTAGGGCCTTTTTTTCTGTGAAAAAAAAAAAAAACGTGGATCAATTGACTACTAATGAGAAAAGTGGCTACTAAACTAAAAATATCTACTGACCAGTGGCGACTAGCAAAATTTGAACTTTCAGATCTGATATACATATTAGATGCATCAGTGCCTAAAGACTTTTCCTAGTTGGGGTAAACCTAACTTGTAAGCATTGTGAAGGCTATGCAGATCCTAATTACAGCATTATGATGCTGCTAGGTTAGGTTTTCCCCAACTGTAGATGGTTGATGCCCAAACTATGGCCTGCAAAGCTGATTCACGTGGTTCATTGTTATGTTCAATACTGCAAGCCAAAAATTATATTCTAGAAACTTCAAATACAACCCTTAATCTTTATTTGGTACTAAGAATGATTGTTACAAATTTGGAGGTCAGGAAATGGTTTCTGAGTTCAGAAAGAAGCTTTGTTTTAATAAAATAAGCTTGTAGTAATGATAAGAACAATTCTTGTATGTAATTTTCCTTCCTTTTCTGTGTTTTCCCATGTTATCTAGAAAGAAAAAATAAATAAATAAAAATTCAGGTTTATTTGGGCATAAAAGGTTTATCTTAACACCTTAGCAATTTTATTATTTTTAAGAAAATGGTAATAAAGGTGCCTTCTTTTTAAAATTCTTGAAAATTCTATTATTAATGGTATTTGTACAATATACAGATTTATTTTAGTCTATTGAAATTTTTTTTTAGCTTGAACTTTGTACTCTGTAGTATCTCAGGTGGAGAAATAGGAGATGAAAGCTCGACCTGAGATTTTGACTAGAACGAGAGGTAAAGGATTATTTTGAGGTGTAGCATGGGGGTAAAAAGAAGCAAGTTATACTATTGATAAAGGCTGTGAAAGTCTCAGTTCTTATAGCTGCAACTTAGTTTTATTAGTTGAAGAAAACCCAAAATGTGAATTCTGAAAAAGTGGTTTCAAAATATGCAGGAATAACTGTGCTACCTTTTTTTTTTTTTAAATGTCTATTTTAATAAGGTTTTGAGATTGTTAAACTGAGCTGTAAAAATTAATCTTTCCTTATACACAAACATGTTTTTTGAAATTTTCATGAAACTTTGCAAATGACTGCATAATAAATTTAACAAGTAACTTTTTCATCTAGCCGATTCATGCTCGTTCTATGCTACCTTGTCAAGATACTCCAGGCATAAAAACTCCGTACAATGCAGTGGTAAGTTTATTGCTTTGACTGAAATTTTTTCCTTTGTGAAATGTATGATTTTAAATTTGGTTTTGCAAAAAAATCTTAAGTTCCTCGGTCTGATTTTCTCATGTCTCATGATCCACAATAAGACTTTATCAATCTATCTGTTATTTCTTCTGGCCAGATGCCCAGCCCTTAAACAAACCAAAAAATAAAGGTTTGTGCTGCGGAAAATCTTTTATCAGGATTTTCATGCTTTTAAATTGTCCCAATTTGTAAATTGTTTTTACAAATGTAATAATAATATATATGTATAGTTTTTAGAAACTTTCAATTTTAATATTTATTAAATTTGTTTAAAAGATCACTCTATTTTACATATTCTTTGGGAGCATGCAAATTTTCTAGAATCCTCAAAAGCTAGACTTATTATAGCTTTTTCAAAATGGAATTTTTGAATATCTTGTATTTGATTCTAATGAGCACATTATTATTACAGGTCACTGCTCCTAGCGAATTGACTGTTTTAATGAGTGCTGTAAAAGTGAGTGAAGATTTAGATGAGAGTAAATTGATTAAAAGTCATACATTTAAACAGAAGGTAACTTTTTCTTATACTTGTTTCTTAATTTAAGTAGTTTTATTACATAATGTATCAGTAGTTTAATATTTTGGACATTTTGTGGGTTGAAATTTAAATTGTTACTGATGAACTTTAAAATAAGCTTCTACAACTATGAACAAGAATAGTAAAATCTCCTTTAACCAACACGCCCAAATAGTAGGCACCTCTAATTACCGGACCTTTTTGTGAGTCCTAGTTCCTTAGTATAGGACTTTCTATATAATTAATTTTAAATAATGGACAGTTATTTTAACAAAAACTTTTCTTTTGAATGCTTTGATTACATTTTCAACAACCATGTACGAAATGGTTTTACCAAACGTTTTGGACGTTCTCAGATATAAATTTTCAGCTTTGCTCCTCACCTCCCATTCAAATTCTTATCCTGAATTCAAATCTGTTTTGAGATGTCCACTAATGTTGCTTGGTAAATTTTCTGAAAACGATTCGATTCCGTGTAGTGCTAAAATGCAAGTTAAAATGGTATTGAAAGGATTGACCTCAAAATGACAGATCAATATTCTGGAATGTGATGAAAAAGAAAAGCATGTATCGTTTCCCTAAAATTTTCAGTTTGAAGAAGTTTCTAAACTTTTAAAGGAGAGATTAAATTAGGAAAATGTTTTTAATGTTTCAGGATCTTTTCTGCCAAAGCATGAATGAAAAAGTTGCTTTTTTATTTTAGTATAAGAGACTCAGAGAGAAATGCATTCATGAATATCAATATTTATATTGAGAAACAGATTTTCATTGATAGAAAAGCTGGTAAAATCTGATAAAATGAATAGTTCTTTAAATTGAAGTTCCTACCTATGTAATGTACCATACCTTTATTTAATTCAAAACAAAATGATTTGTTGACTTTGAAAACGAAATCTAATAAATAATGCGCAATTATGATACATATTTTAGGGCATAATGACAATAGTACACTTTTTAAATAAATATTGTATCTTTTTCTTTAACTGAATTTTATAAGTTCAATAAACAAAGTATTCCTAATAGTGGACACCTCCCTATTGCTGACAAAACTTTGGGTCCTGTTAATTTCCTACTATTTTTAAGCTGTGAAAGTAAAATTCTAAATTTAGAATAAGGTACTTTCTTCAAAAAAAAAAAAAAAAAAATTGATAAATTGCCCTTTAAATGTCTCATAGTATGGATTTAGCTTAGTTAAATATGTGGAAGGGGTTCGTCCTGTACCACTAATTTTTATTACATTACTATAACAAGGTTACCTTCAAAAGTAAAACAAGCTCAAATATTATTTGTATTAACTTTCAAAGACGAAAGGTTTTTTGTACTAAACTGGATTTCATTACAGAGTGGCGACAAATCATGGAGATCAGGACAAAGTAAGGGAGCTTTATTAATCAGGGAATTTCGAAAAAATAACAAAAATTCAGGAAAAATTGATTAAATGAAGAATTTTTTTTTCTTTGCAAAATTAAGTACCCTTATTCTCCACCCATCTTCCGCCAATTATCTGTTTAGAAAAAAGTAAAATTAATGAGATATGATTATACCTTGCCGCATATTTGTGCATCTCTTTTTCTCAGTGTCAAAGTATTTAATCTTAACTTACTAAACACAGATGAACTTCCTAAGATTGCATCTGCGTCTGTAAAGCTCGAATTTGCCTTTCATGAGTTCCATGCTACATAAAATAAACAAAAATTATTACTTCTTCGCATTTTAACAAACAATCTTAACTTCGATTTAACAATACCCAATTTAACAATTTCCTCTATTTAATGATACGGTTCACTGGTCCAGATTTAACTGCTTTGATATACTATATGCTCCTCAAGTTAACTATATCCCTGATTTAATGATAACTTTTTCCAGTCCCTTGACAATCATTCATTTGAGGTTGTACTGTAATTGCTAAAATTGAATGTTAAATAATAATAAACTTTGTTTTTTGCAATCGTATTACTCGCTGTCACCTGAGATTATACGAAGTGGTTTTTTTTCCAAGCTTTAAAATTCTTTTATTTTAAAACCAAGTTATATATGTATACTAACTGCTTTGCCGGCTTTGCCTGATCTACCTTCATGATAGAAATTGTGTCAAGTGACGTATATTCAACAATCAGGCTTAAATAAAAGAAAAAAAAATTCAAAATTTCCCTTCCAAATAATGACGACAGATATTAAAATACTTTTAAGAAATTAAAATGCAAAAGATGGATTTTAAAAGCGTAATCATGGAAACATTAAATAAAATAAGTTTAAAAAATTAAATGCAAAATAAGGAAAGAAACTATGGATTCAAAAAGCGTAACCGTGGAAATGCGAAAATAAAATGGTTGACAACCTGAATCAAAATGACATTTTCTGAACTTGATTTAAAAAGGCTTGTAACTTTTTTTCCTTTGAAGATAGAAGCTAAGTTTCTTGACCATAGGTCAAGAGAGATCTGTAATAAAAAATGTTGCTTTTTCCAATGGTGTCAAAAAGAAAACTGTGAGACAACTCTTGCACTTTTTATCGATATATTTAATGAAGAAAGTAGTGCCTAAATTTCATTTAAGAATAAAAAAGTTCGAGCTAAAAACGCAAATAACTCCCTCCGTAATTAAGTTAGAGCATTGAAACAAATTGTGTAGAAAGCAGAAAATTTTACCCTTTCCAATGATATGTAATATTAATATATATGTGCAAGTAATTTTTCACCCCCATATTCAGGAATTTATGTGAAAATTGAGCCTAATTTGGAATAAAAAAAAGCACTATTCATCGAATTTTTTTCGAACTGTTCTGCAAATCTTTCCGGTGCTAAAAAAAAGATACTCCGAAAATTTTAGCAAAATCGACCGGGTAGCTCTCGAGTTTTGCACGTTCACACAAACAGACACTTTTTGGAGACTTCATTTTATACTATGTAGAGATGTTTTAAAATTAATTGATTGTGTTTTGCATTTCAGCATTGTTTGGTGCAAAAGTAATCTAAGATTTTTTACCCTTGACAAATAAGGAAATAATTTGAAATTATTGAGTTACCTTGTGTACATCCGTAAATATTGTTATTGTTTTGCAGTAGTAAAAATTGCTGTATTCATTCATTAAAACCTAAGTTCTTGATTAGAAAGCAACTCAATATGACTGGTTGTTAAAAGATTTCAATTTGTTTTACATAAATATGTTTATTATTTACCTAAGTAAAACTGCATTACTTCTATACTTGACTTGTTATTCTTGCAGCAATAATTATACTGCTTGAAAATTTTGTTCAAAACTATTTTTGTATAAACTTTTTAGTTTTATCAACATTAGATATTTCTTTAAGAGTATTTATAATAACTTCTTAGAATTCTTATGTTAACTGGTTATTGGAAGTAAGGTATTTGTTTTAGATTTCCTCTACTTTTTCCTGCAGACAATTTATTGTACAATTTTTACTAAAAAAGGAGCATCTTTTCAAAATATATTTTTAATTAACAGCTTAAAATGTTTTAAACACTGCATTTTATTTTCTATGCAATGGTTTTCAAGTAGGGCAAAGGAAGGAAACCATTATCATTGGTAACATAAATCAGGGAAAAGTCGAGAAACTTTTTCTCATAGTTCCTGTTGCCACCCTGAAAGAGACATAACTATGCCTTGATTAAGACATGTTTACTGGGAGGCAGGCCTGGATTTACGTACAAGCTAAGCTAGCTGTAGCTTAGGGTCACCTCTTTGTTAGGGGCCCCCAACTCCCGGAAATTAGCATGATTCGTTCAAAAAAAAAAAAAAAGGAAAAGCACTTAAAAAAATAAACTTTATTTTCTAGTGCTTGAAAACCTTGAAAGTTTGGAAAAGTGGCTGCAAACTAAATAGGAGGGGGTAGGGAGAAGGAATGCCAATAAATGTCAAATTCAACTCCTTGCTACATCCTGCACCCAAAATGTAAAAACCATGGTTCTCATGATTCTAGAACATATAACAAATTTTGTTACTCACATATTTCTTGTATACAGGTGCCCCTCGTATAACATGGTACATGTACCACACACTTTTGATATTACACAGTGCCAAATTTGCGATTATTATAACACGGTTTCGACATTACGTGGTACGAAACTTGAGTTTAATACTTCATAGTTTTGATACAACACGAATGTTATTTTAAAAAAAGATGGAATTTCATTTTTGTTTAATACATTCTGTTAATGTTTGAAAAAATCTAGTAAGTTTTTACTTCGTTTTTATGAAACTTGATTTCGATACAACACGGTACACATCCCTTGATTTACATTATTTCTAAGCCTCGTATAACACGGTTTCGATATAATACGATTTCAATACAACACGATATATATTGACATGATTTTGACTATGTTCATGATTAATTAATGTAAAAAAGACTTATACAGTGAGACCAGTGTAAGTTGACCACTTGAGGTGCAGTACTTTGGTGGTCAACTTAGACAGGTGGTCAACTTATAAAGGGTGGTAATGTTTTTTTTTTTTTGTCATTTCTTGCACCATGGACCATGTATTCATTTCTGGAATAATTGCTACTTACTCTTTCTGTTTAACTCACTTTTATTGTTTAACATTACTTTGAAACAATAATTAAAAATGTTATTCAAATATTTTTGCTTTTTTTCCTCGTTTTTCACTAAATTAGACATTAGTTTCAGAAATTCCGTATGTGTCGGCTAATTTTCGCCGACTTTCTACTTTTTCGTATAATTTTAATATTTCATACTTTTTAACAATCTCAAGTTCAACTAACTTTCTTTTTGAAACCATTTTATGTAAAACTTTTACACAAAGAGCAACAAGCTAGACTCTCATAGTTCATATAGGCAGTTGAAAATGAAAATATCCTATCTCTTAATCCCTTGCACCAGAAATAACGAACTTTTCTCTTTAGCACAATTCCAGTGTTGCCTAAAAATAATTAGTTTTTACTAGACTTTGTACTTTTTCTACTGACACCAGTTTTCTATTTTCATTGAACAGAGAGTACAAAAAGCAATCTCAAATAGAACAACAAAAGAAAAACAAGTTCGGAGAATAAAGAGCAGCATAAGCTTTATGCTGTTGTTTTATTTAGTTGGTAAAATGCTGGTCTAAAGCATCAAAATTATTCTTGGAAAGCAATAAAAAATAATAATAATAAAAGAAAATAATTTGCTTGATTAAGTTAAAAAAAACCAAGTGGTCAACTTACAAAGGGTTTTTTACAATACTCCGAACCAAAGTTGGTGTATATTAGTGGTCAAGATAGACAGGTGGTCAAGATAGAGAGGTGGTCAAGTTACAGAGGTTTTCCTTCATTATATGAGATAGGTCCAATTCCGTTCCCGACAAAAGCGGTCAACATACGCAGGTGGTCAATTTACAAAGGTGGTCAACTTTACAGGTTTTACTGTACAAGAATTTTTTTTAAACTTTTTAACACGGTTTCAATACTACATGAACCAATTAACCGTGTTATGCGAGGGATGTTTGTAATTCCAAATGCAGTAATTGGAAATTCTTTTGTTATTGCTTGCTTTTATCTTACTTCTTCTGCATATTGTCGATCTGTTTAGCACGGGAAAAAAATACACTACCTCTCTTCTTTTTGGTTTCTGCCCCTCTAGCAACTGAAGTTTTTGTCTTGCGAAATCTATACATACATATATATATATATATAGTTTCTTTTCCCTTTTAAATTTAAAATAAAATAGCTGTTTCTTACAAAGTTAAAACAGGACTGTAAAAATTAACAATTAAGTGCTAAATTATCAGAGAATGGGAAGAACAAATTAAGTACGTTAAATAATTTTAATTGTTCTAGAATCCTTGAAAATAATTAGATGAGTCTTTGAAAATCCCGAAGCAAAGTCGGCTCCAATTTTATTTCTTGTCAAGTGTATAAATTATGAATTGTTCAAATGGGCTGTATGTCACTCTCGTTTCCTATTTTCTTAATCTATTCACCATTTCTTTTCACATTTTTTTTAATATTGATCATTTTGTATTTAATTCATTGTTGCATTAGTCACTGGGTTGGAGGGGTGATTAAAAACTAATTGTACTGAAAGCCAATGTGAGCAAGTAACAATGCATTGTCTCTTCTCTTCCCCCACTCTTTCTCTCTGTCAATTGTTGCCATTGATTTGTCGAATCAAAAACAATTTTTACTGTGTATTATCTTAATTTGCGAAAGAGTAAAAAACTTTTTAAAAGTTTGGGCTTGCCTATTTCTGTCATGATATTTTTGTAGTTCCAACTACATCTTATAAGGCTTCAAAATGCAAAATTTTATATCTGTTTTTCAAAATTTCCTCCGTGGGAGAAATCCCCGCGCCCCTACAATTGGGATAGTCTATACGCCACTTAAAGGGGAGTCCTGTGTCTCTCTCTTGATAACATCCCCCTTCTTAAGGTCAATCTAAAAAAGACATCAGAGAAAACACATTAAAAAACACGATCCAAAAAGTAGACGTATTGCTGGATGTATCAGAGGAAAGAGACAAACATAGTAATGGGGAGAAAAAAATTAAAAAATTGCCTCTTACAGCACCTAGAAAAACATTCAAATTACAAAAGGGGCCCCATACCTGAAATAGCTTAGGGCCCCGTTAAGTCTAAATCCAGCCCTGCTGGGAGGAAACAAAAAGTACTTGTAGGTGATGATCATTTTCAATAGACTAAAGTCTTGAGTACTATGCAGCAAGAATTTGTTGTTTGAATAATTTATGTTTATTAACTTTTTTAAATAGGGGGAGTGAAGTGCTTTTTTTTTTTGTAGGATCAGTATTTTTGTTGAAAGATATAAGTTTGATTATGATTGAAGAACAAATGAAACAACTTCAAGAACATTCAGATTAAATATCTAAATGGATAGCTGAGTGGGGTATGTTATTCATGCTAGAAAATTAACTGGTGTTCTTGAATAATTAAAGGGAAAAGGCATGCTTAATTGCAGAGGATTAATCAGTCAAGCAAAACAGTTGCTGATTTGGATGCATTTAACTTTGTACTTGGGGCATTTTAGAATGTATTTCTCCCTTAGGTTAGGAGGTTTTGGCCCCTTGCTGTTTATTATTAAACTTCCAGAAGTTTGTTGTGCAAAAAGTGATATCAAATTCCTATTGACCTATTCTTGCTCATGTGAAAGACATTGAAAAAATTAAGTTGAATAATAATTCATATGCTTAATTCCAGATATTTTTAATATTCTATGTGTTCTTTTCACATGTTTTAATAAAAAGGAATTCTGTTTTCCTTTTAAAAATTATATTCTAAATTTTGTTGTTTGTTTCCAAGTTTTAATGATTATCATAAGTATTTAAAAAAATTTAATGAAAGATAATTATCTTTGTATTTATTTATAGCTTATATTTGAGTTCCTATTGCAATTGAGTTCAGTGCAACAACTTGGAAAAAGCTAGATATTTTAAAACATTAAAGACTTAAAATTTTATTCAATGTACTCAAAAAAGTACAGGATGATTATGCTATGTACTTCTCTATTATTTGTTAGTAATAAGGACGATTATTTGTTCCTCATTGAAATTAACTTTGCAAAGAAAGGGGAGGGGGTATGGATTTACTTATTTCTTGAGCTAAGTCTATATGTTAAATGCTCAACTCAATTAGCGAAAAAATATTCTTGTTTTTATTTTAACTGTGTTTTTAAGGATTCAATTGTTTATTTTGACACAGGTTCCCATTCCAAGCTATTTAATTGCCATTGTTGTTGGAGCCTTAGAAAAAAGGTAATGAAATTCACTGTATAATGAATTTAAATTGTAAAAGTTAACCTTTGTACAAAAATAATAAATGAGAAAATCACCATAATGAAGGCACAAATAACTGATATTGCCTGAAGTTTTCCCTATCTGTGTATTTATTTCATTAATACAGGGTGGTTATAAAATAACGTGACGTGTTCAGAGCGCTCTAGCAAGGAAAGTATTGGACAAAACGTTGCCAAATTTGACGGGCGTATGCAGTAGATCATGGGATTTTGATTTCTGAAATAAAAAAAAGGGTTCCAAAAATTGCCACCAGAGGAAATTTTGGCGTTGAAAATGTGCATTAATGTGAATATTGAAGGATTAATGCTAACTGACAAAACATGCATCAATTTTTTCTCAAAATATGATTTTTATTAACAAATGAGGTTCAATATGACCTACATTGGGATACTCCAGGTACTGCATACGATACACAATATTTTCCGCATTTCTGTGGGGGGGAGTAATTAATTTCTCCTACCTGTAACGTTATTAGAGTTTTCAAAGTTGCGACACTGTTAAGAAATCCATAAGATCAAACAGCACGATGGGAAAGATTGGCCTGCCACGGTGGCCATACCTTACACCGTAGGAAATGCATGACTAATAAAACTGCTATCAAGGAAGTGTTGACGGCGTACACTCAGTACCTAAAGCCCTACGTGGGGTGGTGCACCATCTTTCATAAATATTATTCAAGAAAGAAATCCACGCTACTGCGTCAAAATTTCTTCCTGACAACCTTTGGTATTATTCTTTTCTTGTTACAAACTGAAATTTCTTGTTGGTTTTATTGAACTTTATTTGCAAGCAACAAACATTTGTAGTCAAAAACTTGATGTGTGCTGCATATTTTGGCATTTAATTCTTCAGTATTTGCAAGTAATGCATCTTTTCAACGACAAAATTTCCCCTGGTGGCGATTTTTAGTACTATTTTTTTATTTGAGAAATCCCTTTGTCTGCTATGTAAGCACATGAAATGTGGCAATGTTTCGGCCAATACTTCACTTGCTAGAGGGTCCTGAACACCTGACGTTATGTAACCACCCTGTATTATCATTTATCATACACATATTTCTTTCTGTACATTTTTGGAATAGGGAAGATATTGACTCTCTGAAACTACCCAAGTAATAGCAAAACGTTTGAAAGTAAATTTTACATAAGCTTTGGAGATTTTATTTTTTGCATACAAATATAATAATGCAAATTTTCTGTTTCAAGTCATTAGGTGTAAAGATAAGGTAGATGTAAGCAAATAATCATTTAAGAGCAGCATTTACCAAGTTGAAAGTTTTAATATACATATATTGCTCGTTTGAAGAAGAGTGCCATAATACGAAATTATTAGTTCTCTTTTTTTTTGCTTAAAGGCCTTCAAAGGAGGTCATCTTCTTTGGAAAATAATGACAGATTTTTTGTTCGAACATTAACCACTGGTGAGCACAGCAAACTTACTTTTTTTAATGCAAATTGCCTGAAGAGTTCAACTTCAAACGCTTCTGTAAAATATCATTTCTCCGTATTGTGGCACTCTTCTTTCAAATGAGCGATATTTATATTTTAGATAAGTAGTTCCACTGTACCCCCCTCACCCCTGTACAATATGATTTTTAACCTTTTCTTAATTTGCTCTATTTTAATGATAACAATAAAAATGAAAACAGCAACCAAGTCATTTGAACTAGAAGCAAAGACTCAAAAGTCTTGCTTGGGTCCCCACCTCAGTTCCAAATACTTTTGGCGCATTCACATTTGTTCTGAGTTTTCCTTCCTTGTTTAAGCATGGAATTTATATGTAATTAATCTTATGTGTGTTTTTGAAAAAGTATAATTTTTGGTATTTACATATTTTGTGAAATTTATTTAGAAAAATAGGTCCTCGCTCTCATATTTGGTCTGAAAAAGAGTATGTAGATAAAGCTGCTGAAGAATTTTCTGAGGTATTGAAAAATATTGCTAGCATTTTTTTCTGTAATTTACCTTTATAAGAATAACCTTTATTTCTCAAAAAAAGAAAAGATTTGTGGTTGTTATTTTGTGATGCTGATAGAATTTTTGCCTTTATTTATAGTTTCAGTAAAGTCCCCCTATAACAAGTCTCAACAGTGAATTTCTTCTCACAAAAAAAAGTTTAATTGACATGTTATATAAAAGGCAATAATATTCACTTATAATAAACTGCTGATCTTCCTATAATGAATTTTTCAGATGTTTATTTTTTTCCAATTTTTGCTGTTTTTGGAGAAAGTTGTTCCACCAATTCCCCACACTGGACTGAAATGAGTTTCTGACATAGTTGCACTGTATTGACCAATCAGATTAACAGGGGGTCAAATTTGTCCTAAATTTTAGAATTTTGTCCAAAATATCCTAAAAATTTTGCTATTTTACCCCGCATTTTTGCAGGAAAGGAAAAAGTTCTGCTGAAATCGATTCATTTTTTTTTCTACAAGTCTTTTATTTAAAGATATTTTTAAAATCATTTATACACAGTGAAGTTCCCATCAATTTTTCTGAGGGTATACTCCCAGTCAGTGGCAAATCTAGAACTCAAGCAAGGGAGTAAGGGGTCACTGTTTTTGAGGGTCTATTCTTCGTTTTTTGCAGATATTCTCAATCTTGGGGGGGGGGGGGGGGTATCGCTCTGAGAGGGACAGTAAATAATATGAAATTTTCTCTACAAGGGATCCCTCATGCCTCTCCTGAAGAATTTAAAACTTGGAATACATATTAGGTTTTTTACTTATGAAAAAAACTTATTTAGTATGCTGAAGAATATAAATATTTCGCGAACATCTTAAAGGTCTGAAAATGCTATAAGCCCCTCAAATGGATATGAAACTACAAATTACCACGCCATAGCCGGAGCTAAGGCAAGCAAACACTGAAAAGGTCAGTGACAGCATCCAGAGATTGCAGCTTCGCTCTAGCTTTGTGCTCATCCGTCTGGAGTAATCAAAATCATGCTCAGGTAAAGAACCTCATATAAAGCTGAGTAGATTATCACATTGGTGGGTAAAAATTCATTCAGATTTTCGGAACGTTTTGGTGGTAACCTTAGGTGAAATGGGGTTGAGATACCTTCTTGAGTCGTTTGAACTATAGTCAATTTCAAGTTATGTGTTTAGGGATTGAATGCTTCTTCCAGAAATTTGCACAGATAAAAGTTTTAAAATTGAAATTTTATGCTATCTGGGATGGCATTAAGGTGATGGGGAGGTCCATGAGCTCTTTTTGGAAAGTTTTCGTTGTGGAACTAAGGAAAACACCATTATAGGCTATCTTTGTGGAGGTTAAGAGAAGAAGGTTTTGATAATTTACTTAGAATTTTTCTGAAATTTGGGGCTTTAAGAAGGAATTTAACGCAATTTCTGGTGAAGTTATGTTACTAGGTGGTTCTCCTCCAAAAATTTTTCGACATTGAACATGTAAATTTAGGCCCTTGGTGATGTTTAGGAAATCAAGAGGGGTCTCTCTGGAAAGGTTTCGTCTGTAAAGTCTGATTGACGCAATTTTAGGCTATGTTTGGTGACGTTAGGAAATGGGAAGGTTTGGAAGCTCTCTATGAAAATATTTCAACAATTAAGTCTTTAAACTAAGTGTGGTCCGGGGACTCCCCCGAAACTTTATCGAAGTTGAAATCCTAGAAACATAATTTTCAGCTGCATTTAAAGACTTTAAACGTGTAGTTAAGAATTCAGGTATTTTCTTCGGCTAATTTGGAAATTGAAATCTTAAGGAGACAATTTATACTTTATAGTAATATTAGGCAAAAAGTGAGGGTTTGGAGATCTTTCCCAGAATTTTTTTGAATTCGAAGTAATTAAAACGTATTTTTGGCTCTCTTGGACGATACTAGAAAAGGCGTCAGGGTTTGGGGCTGTCTCCGAATTTTTTTGATATTGAAGTTCTTAAAACAGAATTTAGGTTATATTTTGATGAAATGGGTAACCCAAGGAAAACTTGAAGTCCTAAAAATGCACCTTTTTTAGTCACTTTAAGGGAACGGAGAGTGTTTGGGGACTTTCCTTACAAATTTTTGACATTAAGGCTAGAACAGCAGTATTAAACACTTTTTATGGTAACGTTAGGGAAATGAATTAGAGATTCGGGAGCTTTTTTCCCGCCTAAATACATTTTTAAATCTCACTTAAACGACGATAAAAATAGATAGGGAAAAGAAGTTCCACATCAGAAAGAAGTACAGTGAAGCACTGTTTATACATTTTTGAAGGGACTATAAAAAAAACGTACAAATGAAAAAAACGTATAATAGGTATAGGTTAATGTGTATTAGACTTCGCAGGGACCAATTTAAAAAACATATAATTGATAAAAACGTATAAGAGAGAAACGTATAAACGATGCTTCATGTAGTTTGAAATTAAAGCGCCAAAATACCATTTTATTCTAAGCTTGTCCAAGTTATAGGTGAAGGTTTAAGTAAATTCATAACAAAGCTAGAAAATTTCCTCCAGAAATTATCGAAATTAGAGAGCTAAAAATGCAATTTTTTGTAATCTTTGATGACATTAGGGGAAGCATGACTCTCCCCTGAAAATTAGAGGCTTAAAAGGTTTTGGGGTCTCTTTGTAAAAGTATTGCAGTATTTAAAATCTCTAAAATTCGGTTTTACGTAGTGCAAGTTCTGACTTTATAGGGAGGGAGGGCTATAGCACCCCCAGGGCTCATAGTCCTCTTATATCTCCTGTATTTCCTATATTTTCACAATTTGTCAGATATTCTCATATTTTCTCACTAACTCCTATATTCTTTTCATTGGATGTTAAATGCTACCCAAAAATCCAAAAACCTTTGATCCATTTTTTTCTTCTGTCTCCCTTGCATGGTGCACTCTTACATCTTAATGTTGGCATATGTGCTAAACTTCTGTTTAATTATTTTTATGAAATGTACAAAATATAGATGGTTTTACTTGCGACTTTTAACTGGTTTTCAATTAATGAGTTTACTTTGTAATTTTAATAGTATAACATGTTAACTTTAAGTGTACTGCTGCAAAGATTTTGAAAGCTTTTAATTTTGTCACACATAATCTTGCATGTAGTATAAATGACCGGTTGTAGCTCAAAGGATTGTTTTTGAAAATGCATTTTCAGATTTTGCTAACAATTTAACTTTGAATACTTCAAATATTTCAAAAAACGATCTTCATTTTGGATCTTTTTTTTTTTTTGGCTTATTTTTTTATCTACTCGGTTACAGGTACAAATTGGAGAGGATAATGGATGGTTCTATGCTCCACTTGGGCTCTTCTAACACCCCCTATCGTTTGACAGATTAGGTCAAATTCACCCTTTATACAATATGTGTGTACATATATATATATACACACACATTAACTGTAAGATATGGAGTGAGCACCTGGTAATTAAATCAGCCATTTATGAATTAATTCCTCAAAACGAAACTAAATACAGTTTTAACATTAAAAAATTGCAGAATATTTGAATCAAACATGTCCTTTAAGTATGTCCCTTAAATGAATCAAGGGGATGAGACTGACACCATTTTTCTCTTCTCTCCAAAAAACGTGATGCATTAGAGTAGTCTTCTTTTTTCTTTGCCTTCTTTTAGTAAAATTAGTTTTTTTCTGTAAATAGTGAAACGAAGGGGAGGCAAAGTGTTGCACACTTTTTGTAACGATTTTCTCATGATATGTCCAACAGAACAGTGAGACGAGAGAGACATGGAGTTGACTTTTCATCGGTAATGTTAACATTGAAGCAATGAGGTACCAATGCCAAGGACTATGGGTAGATTTATGACTTTGAGAAAATAATGTCCAAATTAATTATTATCTAGTTTTAGCAATCAATGAGAGATGCATTTTTCGAAGCACGTAAGTTAAAATCTGAATTTTTTAATTGCTTTTTCATACTGTTTTGTGATAATTTGTTTTAAATAATCAAAGAATGGATATTTTGAGTGTGCGGTGTACTTCTAATAATATATCGTTTGACCAGAATTTAATAAAATTCTCTGAAATTGTATGTGGATTCCTTGTTAAAAAAAAAAGAAAAACACGACACACAATTTTGCTTAGTTGAATCAAAATTGTCTTAAACAAACATGATTCATATAAGCAACTGTGAGTAAAAAAATTCATTTGCTCGCACATCTGTGACTCTTCACATTGCTATGACTTCATGCACTATAGAACTGTATTAATACTGGTGCTCTTTTCTTTTTTTTTCTTTTTTTAGTGTTCCAAACATATTAGATGCTATACTTTTTTGAAATTCCTATATGTTTTTATACCAATCTCCTTTATTTTCCCTTTAAAACTCCTATATACACAGTCCAGTCACATTAATTTGACCATCTGTCAAAAGCCAGAATAACCACCTTTCGCAGAGGGGACTGCTGCGAGACGTGCAGGAAGAGAGTCACTTAGGTCCCTGAAGGTGTTATCTGGAATGTTGAGCCATGCCGACTCTAATGCCGTGGCCAGCTGCGGTAGATTACGCGGTTGAGAATCCATGGCGCGAACAACTCGATCGAGATGGTCCCACAGATGCTCGATTGGGTTTAAGTCAGGTGAGTTTGCTGGCCAGGGGAGGACGGTAAACTCATCCTGGTGCTCTTCGAACCACGCACGTACACTGGCAGCTGTATGGCACCTCGCATTGTCCTGCTGGAAGATGCCATCATCCTGAGGAAAAACAATGCGCTTGCGCATGTAGGGGTGGACATGGTCCGCAAGGACAGATGCGTACTTGTCTTGATCCATCGTGCCTTCCACAATGATCAGTGAACCCAGAGAATGTCAGGAAAACATTCCCCAGACCATAATGCTCCCACCTCCAGCTTGGACAGTTCCGGCAATAGTTGCAGGGTGGTTCCTTTCAGAGGTTTCACCCCTTATACGCCAACGTCCATCTGTCCGTTGGAGCATAAAACGTGATTCATCTGAAAACTACCTGTCGTCACTCAGTGGATGTCCAGCTGCTGTACTGGCAAGCAAATTCTAGCCTTCGTTGTCGATGAACAGCAGTCAGCATAGGTGCACGAACCAGGCGTCTGCTTCGGAGGCCCAGACGCAGCAATGTTCGCTGAATAGTAGTTTGGAAGACACTTTTGGTAGCCCCTTGGTTCATTTTGGTGGTCAGTTGCTCATTGGTAGCCCGTCTATCTGCACGAACACATCTCCGCAACCGTCGTTAGCCTCTGTCTTCTATGGCCCGTGGTCACCACATTTACCACGTCGTTGATTTTGGACAGTCCCATTTTGCCATGCACGGTACACTTTTACCATGGCGGCAAGCGAACAGTTCACAAACTCAGCCGTTTCGGAAATGCTTCCACCCTTGGCCCGAAAGCCAATGATCATGCCCTTTTGGACGTCAGATAAATCGCTTCGTTTCTGCATTACGCCAACGATTGAAATGTTTTCTGAAGCCCTCACACACCCTTTATATACGCTGAACTGCACTGTGCTGCCACCTGCCTTCTGTGATTGGTTATTTAACTCTGACCTGGGAAGTACGTGGTGGTCACATTAATGTGACTGGACTGTGTATTTTGCTATCAAACTCCTATATATTTTGCTATCAACCTCCTGTATTTTTCCTTTTAAACTCCTATATATTTTTTTCCACCCGCTATGAGCCGTGCACCCCTTACCTGGAAATGAAGTAAAAAATATATGACTGTGTTAATTTGAAAGTAATAACTTCAGATAAAAAAAACCTTGATTACAGGGCGAAGCCATTTCCTCCTAGCCTTTTGATATCATTGCAAAGCACATCGTAATATGTTGTAAGTTTTGACAAAATGGGCAAAGGGGCTACAGTTACCTGAGCCCCCCCCCCCCCCCCCCCCATCCCACCATTAATACGCTACCATCCATAGTTTGTATGTTTATTTAAATGTAATGCAAATTTAAATATAAAGTATTAAAAATCTTTGAAATTTCAATCTTGTCTAGAGTAAGTTTTAGCCTCATGGGGAGGGGTAAGGGCTATAGCCCCCTTATCATGAAAATGAAGTAAAAATACATATGACTAGATTAATTTGACAGTAATAAATTTTCAGATTAAAAAACCTTGATTGCAGAATGAAACCATTTCCTCCAAGCCTTTCCGTACTATTTCAGATCACAATTTGATCTGCTTTTAAGTTTTAACCGAATGGGAGAAGGGTTACAGTCCTCTAGCCCCCCCCCCACCCCCTTCTTTAATAGGCTGCTACAGTATGTATACTAGTGTATATATTTATTTAAATATAATGAATATTTAATTTTGCAAAAGTATTGCAGCACTGAAAATCTCTGAAACTTTTATTTTATCTAGTGCAAGTTCAGACCTCAAGGGGGGAGCAAGGGCGGATCCAAGGGCCCCTCCTTGGATCCGCCACTGCTCCCAATAATCCATTATGCACAATTTGTCTGTGATCATAGTATGTCATAATATGGAAATTTATGAAGCTTGATGGTATACACTATTATATGTCTAAAAAATGTTTGAGAGTATATGGCGTATATGGAGTATACCCTATGGGAACACCACTGTTTATACCTTAGAATTTGTATTGAAATGCATGCACTCTTGTATGTGCTAGAAATCATTTGTCTGTGAAGAACTGCATGTGGTAGGTGAAACAGGGAACCATAGACTTAAAAATTGACATTTTTACTCAGCAGCCAGTGCCCAAATGACTTTTAAGCTGCTTTTTTACAAGTATTAGCCACTTCATTCTTGACATACTCTTTTTAATGAAAACTAAAGCAATCTTAAGGCACTACACTATTTGGTATGGTGTGGAGAAAAGTATGGTATATGAGACTTGTTGTAACATTGTATGCAGGCTACAAAATGGAAAAAGGAAGTTTAAAAATACACATTGTCTCAACTATCAACATTTGTAAAAAAAAAAAAGTGTTCATCTCAGAAATTACTTGTACATTGCTAAATGTTTCCTTTTTTCCTCTACTCACAAGATCGAAAGAAATGTGTCACACACGAGATAAAAATCTTGTTTTTTGATGTACAAGTTCTTCAGCATTGACACTAACAACTTGAACTTAGCTGCTACACTTACCCTACAATTTAAATGTTGCTGAATTGCTGAATATTGTCATGGGGGGTGAAAGTTATTGGTATATTTTAGGACTAAAATTTCTCATAAAACCAGACAGTTCCTTTCTTTTATTAGCCCGCTTACCTCTTACCAAAAAAAAAAAAAAATCTTAAGATCAAAAAAAAAGAAAGAAAGAAAGAAACCTTGAAATTTTTGTGAAGCAAATGGCTATGAAATGGCTCTGTGTTTTATCATGCTTGTGAACAACTGTCATGCAATTTAAATGTCATATAAATTTAGTAAAACTGTACAATAATTACAATGTTTTTATGAAAACCATTTAAATAAATTCTGTTTTTACAATTTTTAGACGGAACAAATGATAAGCACTGCTGAAGATCTTTTAGGAGAATATGTTTGGGGAATTTATGATTTGCTAGTTCTTCCGCCATCTTTTCCATATGGTGGAATGGAGAACCCATGTTTAACATTTCTAACTCCTACACTCTTGGTAAGATATTTTAAATTAATGTCTTAACATTTTAACCAAATTTACAGGTGCTTTCACATCATTTCAGCTCTGGATGTAGAATTGAAGGAGTGTGAAAGCACATGTCTATTCTTTGTCTCCAGAATCTAATATTTGGATATCGTTTAACTTGATTGTATTAGCACAAAACTACAAGGTCATATACAAAACATAAAAATCACATATTACATAAGGTTTTACACTGAATTGAATGTTAAACTTATTATATCGTTGCCTCAGACCAACAGTAGGATAACTTATCGTTATTCCTGGGATTAGATGTCTTAGTGTTGCTCTGAGGTGACGATATATGCTCTTGCCTAAGTTAAGCAATTTAGAAAAGAAAACAAGGTGAAAAGTCGGGAGTCTATTTATATCAGGAGCAAAATTTTCCAAAATTCTTCCCGAAAAAAGTCTTTGGGATAACATGAACATTTTTAGTTTTAGTCTAACAATTTTAAATGAACACTCTAAAAATAAATACTGAATCATTCTGATATATCTTCATTTTGTCTGGTCAGAGCCAGACTTGGTAAATAGATATAAAAGACAGAAGTCACAAAAAGTACAGAAAACAGAGAATTTAAAACTTTTTGCAGGTCTTGCCTCTTGTTTTCAAAAAACAAAATTTGTGATCGCAATAATGTGAAATCTTTTCGTACAAAATTATAAATACAGTACAACCTCAATATCTTGAATCTCTTGGGATGGGAAAAAAATTTGAGATATCGAGTTTTCGAGTTATCACGGTTTTAAAAAAATTACACTAGTAACTCTCACAATTACAGATACGTACACTATATGCATTTATATATGTTCTATGGGACCACTTCGAATTACAATCAATAAAGTAGTCTTCAATATTTTACTAGATTTGTAGAAAGTGCACAGCGTGAGATTTTGAAATGAACAACAATTCCAACTTGGTTTTTTCACCTAAAAATTTAAAAATTATAATTTTATCTTCAACCAGTAACCCCACATTCAAAGAGTTCTCAGCAGCCATTTTGTAGGAGGTAAAAAAGCAAATGAGGAATGCATTTTCTGTTTTCGCTTGAAAACTGAAGGACAAAAAAATCGACCTCCTTTCCTCAAAGTGGACAACATGTACGAGAGAGAGGCACAAAGATTCTAAACTCTGGGGAAAACACAGCACCCCCCTCATACCAACACTCCTTATCTTGTCCCAATTCCCTATTCACAAAATTTCCAAGAAAAGGGGTGAAAAACATTAAGCAATTATGTCTGGAACTGGTTTAATTACAAAAATTGCCAAGGAAAAGCAACAATTGAAACTTGCTTCTGTGCAAAAGTTTCGACATATCAAGGGTTTCGAAAAATAAATTTCAAAATAACTATGGAAAATACATAGGGCTTTGTATAGAAAATGCTGTGGAAATTTTTTTTTCAAGACATCAAGGGTTTTGAGATAAGGAGTTTCGAGATACACAGTTTGACTGTATCCCTCATAACTGATTTCAAATGTTTTTAATGCATTTCATTTTACTTCTTTTTCAAAAGTTAACTCAAAAAGTTAGGTAAGATTTTTTTTTTTTTTTGAAAATAAAAAATTAATATTTTCTTCATTTATTTTTAATACTAGAAGTAGGGAGGTTAACTTACATGGAAACTGACTTTTACACAAATATATATGGCTTAAGTCAATATTTAAAGGTCTTTCCAAAGCTTCACATGAAATGTACCACTGCTTTTAAGGACAATTTTTTTCTTAGAATAAACTCATCTCCAATAAATATGAGGATGACTTTCAAAATTTTTCTAGTACTCTTCATTAAATTTTTGTCTCTATTAATGTTAGTTTATTTACTACTCTTCATTAAATTTTTGTCTCTATTAATGTTAGTTTATTTACTACTTATAAAGCTTAGTAAAGTTATTACTTTTCAGAGTCTCTCGCTTTCGTATGTAATTTTTTTCATTTAGTCTTCTGAAATTTAAGAAGAAAAGTTCTTGACCTGTGCTAATCAAAGCAAAACAAAGTTTAGATTAAAATAAACAAAATGTAAACTAGCCTTTTATATGTTTCACCTTTCATGGGGGTGCCATGCAAGGGGGATCCACAGCACAGACTACACCATTAAAATTTTAAAGGGGAAGTGTAATTTTAGAGGGTTTTTGATCTTATTTTGAGGGTTGCTCCATAGCATTTGATGTGGATGCCCCCATTGCCACTTTACTGCTTAAAATTAAGTTTTATAGCAGCCTGAGTAACTTTAATTGAAAACATCAATTCCGTAAAGCGAATTGGTGTAGAAAACTTACCTATGCTCCTATTTTCAATAGTTTTTGAAAAAGCGGACCTGTATGGCTACCTTTTAGGTGGTCTGGTCATGAATAACAGTATTTCAATGAACATAAAATTTCTGAACCACTTTTTTAAAAGAAAAAAAAAAGCATTGAAAAGTCTGAAAAGAAATAGTTCTGCTTTCATATCTTTACCTTTTGTAGCAATAATGTAGCAACGCTCAACGCATAATTAATAAAACTATGTTGCAAAGTTGATATTGAATATATTTTTTTCTACTGCTGTTATGTTTTTCTTGTATAAATAATTAGGCTGGTGATAAGTCTTTAGCTGATGTTGTTGCTCATGAAATAAGCCACAGTTGGACTGGAAATTTGGTGACTAATCGGAATTTTGAGCATTTTTGGTAATTATTTTGTTTTTTTTTTGAAAATCTTATTAATTTGTCTTTAGTAGTGCTTAGTGAGTTTTTAAAACATTGAAATGTTTGACTTAAATGATCATATACAAATAAAGAGAGAGAGAGAGAGAGGATACACTTTTAACTTCAAACTTAATACTTATTAAAATTTAATAAAATTGTTTCTTGTCAAAATATGTTTGAATTAAAAGCAGTAATTTTAATTCATTAACCCTTTTCAGGAGAAATGTCACAGTGAATTTTCCTCTATATACACAACACATTGCTACAGAGAGATTTTGGGACAAAATGTTTACTGCCAGATAGTATTACTTAGCTATGTTTTTTCCTTAAGGGGTAGCACTTTACAGTAAGGTAGAACACCAGTAGTGGCCACTTCAAGGTTTATACTTGAAAAAAAAATAGTTTTACAGGTCCCCAATAAATTCAAAAGTGCATCAAACATGCAGGAGGTATTACCTCCTTCATGTTTAAATCTATTTACAAACCTGGAATCCTATTTTTTCAAATATAAACCTTGAGGTGGCCACTACTGGTGTGTTCTTAGACCATTGAGAGATAGACGAGCCCTCCCATTCATTCGCTATTGTATGCTCTGAAGCAAGATTAAGGGCGTCAGGTCTTATCTCCAGGGAAAAACTTCAAATAATTTCGACGCCGTGTACCACATGGTTAAGTCCTTCGATTTCCGGCACTTTATTCCTATATGTCTCTATTCTACGGGAGATTTCGACTCTTCAACATGCCAACATTTGATAAAATCATTGTTTTTATTTGATAAAACAATTACTTTATCAAAACCTTTTTTTTCTCTGTCCTATGAAACAATATTAACACTTTTTCATTTCACCCACCACTTTTACAAGCAATAAAATCATTTGCGCAGTGAAATCACTTCTCTAAAATCAGCCAACCTCTAACTTGTGAAGTCTATGGAAAATTGTATTTCGGATTTCACAAAGAATTTTTTTTGAATTCGAACACAAAATATTAAAGATATGTTTAGAATTTCTAAAATTTTCTCTATTATTCAGCGATTGAATTAAAAAAAAAAAGACCTTTGCTGAAAAGTAAAACCATAGACGAAGTTCAAACACCCAAATTTGGGGGTGGGTCTAGGGGAGAGGGGGATTGCATTTCGTCTTTTGAAAGTTTTTTTTCATCATTTAATTTATTTATTTTTGAAGATTTTCTTTGTGTTTTTGGCATTGTTTTTGCAATAGATAAAATCTTTATTCATTTCATTAATTTTCTTAAACAAAAAACAAAAACAAAAAAAAGAAGAAACTTTTACGGGGAAGATAGGCTGAAAAATAGTTTGAAATACATTACCATTTAAAACCTTTAACATCATTTTCACAAATTTAATATTTTATTCATTTCCAGTAGGCATGAAATAGTAAACGAATTGGTAAAAAATACTATCTTGCACTATAAAAGGAAAGAGAAAAAGAATAAAGAAATTTCCATTAGTAGTAAAGAACTCTGCTGTTATTTACTTTGTTTTGAAAACTTGTGTGAAATACTAACTCTACTTATTAATGAGCGCAACTTTTAGAGTCATTTTTTAATTGGCATAACTCAACAACTTACTGTAGAAATTGAAAAAAAAAAAAACTTATCCATGAATCAGTTAACTATGCTTCTATGGGTGACAGAAAAAGAAATGTACCAAAACATTACAGGCAGAAGGCAAAAAATTAAAGTCAACGACTATTCAAATCTCTATGAGAATTAGTGTAGCTCTGGGGAAACGTCTTCCATGGAAGGTCGCTGTCACGAAGTTTCCCCTCACTTTCCCCCACCAAGATTCCTGCATCAACAACCACTCCACTTGCCGTATCTATGTCTCAATGATCTAAGGGTGTGTTTACCTTAGTATTTCTTTCTCCAAAGCAGTGGCGGCTCGTGCCTTAATTTAGTGGGTGGGCCCGCAGTTATGTTTATGGGTCATTCTTCAAAAAGTGTAACTTTTCTGTCACACGGCTTTTACAGTAAAAACTTTAGGGAACAATTCATTTAACGATGATTTTTAATGTCATCAAAAATATATCTATTTAAACCTGACAACAATTTTTTAATTTTTTTTTTTTTAGAAAATTTTTGGTTCACAACCTTCGTGGCGTGTCATACACCTTGTGTGACTGTTTTTGTTGCTTAATAACTCGTTTATTTAAAAGCAGTGATGTTCCCATCAATTTTCCTGAGGGTATACTCCCAGTAATCTACTAAGTACAATTTGTGTAACGTGAACATATACATAGTATGTCATAATATGAAAATTTATGATTTTTATTTTTGTTATTTATGAGTAAAATAATTGGAACTTAGCTGGGCCATTGTTTATGGTTATTTCTAGAAGGTAACACTTTCTTGTAAGAATGAAAAAAAAAAGAAAACAAAAGGTTTCGAAATTGAAAAATATTTTGCGTTCAAAAGTTACGTTTTCTGGAGAATGACCCTTATATTATATGTTTACACAGATAAAATGATGAAAACAATGGTTGGTAAACTAATGCTGAGGAACATAAAATGATACTTAAATCAGTTAATACAAACTTCAGATAGCCCTACAAAATTATACCACTTGATTTAATACTCCCAAACCTGTTTTTGTGCGGTGGATAAGAACTTCATAAAAACAAATTGTTCGTTTTAAAGATAACTTCGTTCATTTTAAAAAACATTTTGTCTGTTTCATAAATAATTTCGTCAATTGAGTCCCAATCTGATTGAAATTTTCATATATCGCGGGAAAAAGAAATCACACAAAAAAATTGTACAAAAAGAAAGATCGCACAAAAACAGGTTTGTGTGTACATAGATTATGCAGGGTGTTTCGTTTTAACCAACAAGACCTTCTTTTTTGCAACTGTTTGTCCAAGATGCATACTTCTAATTGCAAAAATGTTCAAAATCAGGTGCAAGGTTAAGGAATTGAAAGTTTGAAGCAAAAATAAGAATGAGTCAAATGATACAAAATTCAATTTTTTTATACGGGCCCTAGGTTCTCCAACTTATATTCAGGGAAGTCATCACCATTAAAATGTAATTCCAACACAAAAAGTTTGACATTAGTACGACCAATGTTCACCCAGATATGAAACGCAGCGTTTCGTGACTTACACCTTTTCACACTCACTGTCAATAACACCTTTTGAGGGAAAATATAGCAGTTTAAAAAGGCTTAAAATTTTTGTGTGCAAATCTGGTTTTTCAAATTGATTAATGTTTTGTAGTGTTTTCGCGTATCACAGCATAAAATTTGCATTTGTTTTTGAATAGCATTAAAAAACATAAATACTTTGTTTTTTAACTTTGACAACCTATCATTCTTCTGAAAGGACGATAAGTTCCTATCTCATTTCTATCTGGTCCCTTAAAACTTTAAACTCGAATATCTCCTTGAGTTTTGCTCGCATGAATGTCAAATTGTTTCTGTTAGTAATATATTTCAATTGAGATTATTTCCCTAAATGTAAGTTAGGAGGCCTAGGGTCAGTATAAAAAGTTATTTTTAGTTTTTGACTCTTTTTTTTTTCGCTTTAAACTTTTAGTATCTTAACTCAGCATCTGATTTTGAACATTTCTGCAATTGGAAGTATGCACCTTGAACAAACAGTTGCGAAAATGAAGGTCTTATTGGTTAAAACGGAACACCCTGCATATTTTAAATGAAACACTCGGCTTCCCTTAAGCGATCGAATTGATAATAATATTAACAGCAGTAATAATAATAATATGTTGTAATAAAAATATTAATCTCATCAACTGTGCCATTCCCCTCCCTCCAAGAGGGGTGGCACACTGTGAAACATTAAGGAACCAGACTCTCAAAAAGAGAAAGACCCCTTACCACTAAAAACACCCCCGTGAAAAATGGTTTTGCTTGGTGAATTAAATTATTTTCAGGACAGGCATAAAAAGGTATTCAACAATATTTAAAAAAATATACTTTAATTACAGTATACGCATCTTGACATAACAATTCAAGCAACTTTAAAATTAAAACATGGATAACTGATAAATAGCATCTAAAAGGTCCGTCTGAACAACAACAAAAATAAGTAAATGAAATAAAAGAAATAAACATAATATTTCTATTGCTGCATTTTTTACTAATCGACTTTCAAATTTAACTTATGTTTTATCATCATTATTAAATAATAATTTTGAGTAAGAGTGGTTGAAAAATTAATTACGGTCACACATATACCCTTAACAAAATATTTAATCGACTAGTTATAGGCACATTAGCTTGAAAGGATCCTAAATATTTTAATTAATGTCAAAACTATACCTATCCTATATGATAGAAAAGAAAGCTAAGGTATGTACCAATAGAACTGCGATCTGATGAAAAAGAGTAATGTAATTTCTACAGTGTCTCTCGACCTTTTTTGACATGCGGGCCTGCAAAAGCTTTTCAAAAAAATTCACGCGGACTTGTGCTGTTTTCTTGTTAACTTGTAAAAAAAAAATGTTCGCGAACCATTAAAAACTAATGAAAAAAAAAAATTACGAACGGCTGAAGTTTTTCCCCCCTTCCTTTTTTACGAAGTAATAATAATAATAAATGAATAAGTAAATATATAAATAAAACTCTATTAAATAACTGCTTCACAAGTATTTAAATATTAAGACAAGAAGTAACTATGGTCAAAAAAATGGACACAATTTTTAAAAAAGCTACTGAGAAATCATAGAAAATTACGAAAATTAATCTTAAAACTGACGTAAAAGATCAAGTGTTGGATAATATTATCATTAGGTAATATGGAGTTTCCTTTCTTCTCCTATTTTTTTATTTTTTGCGTGGACGACCAAAAAAATCTGAGGATCAGCCTTTTTTTTTTTTTTTTTTTTCGCCGGTGCGTCAGACACCGGGCTGCTCTACTATTCGAAAAGAAAGTCCTTACACAGAAATTTTGAGAATAAGCATCTCTAACTCCAAAAACAAACAAATAACTAAAAAAATTATGCATGCGTTGTAAAACAAATGTACGGAATCTCATGAAACCGGCAATCTCCATGCCTTATATATATATATATAGTAATAGCTGTTGAAAAGGAAAAAATTAATACAAAAAAAAAAAGAAAAGAAAAAAACAGAAGCGGAACGGTATGATAAAAGGTTTTCCCTGACACATGGGCATGGGCAGCCGATTCTCTGCCCTTTTACATGTTATTCTAGTGAGCGACGTTTCTAGACTCTTCTCCGCTGACCTCCACTCTTCCCTCCAAACCGCTATAGACAACTATGATTTCGTTAGGGCTCGGCGAATTTTGCCCACCCTTGAGTTGCAATGAATTCCTTCGGGTGTTATCACCCGCCGTTTTTCGCTTTCTGATACAGTCATTGCGATTGGCTAAGGGCAGAGGCGTGACTCTTAGTTTCGGGGGCAGCTTCACGCGAGCCCGCAGCTCCCAAAACTGTGCACAGCGCTAAAATTAATGGGATTTAAAAACTTTCTGGTTATGTTTAGAGATATGCGGAGAGGGGGGTGGGCTAGATGTTTGAAATCTGTTGTGCGCCTTACTTTTCACTTTTTTTAACTGAAACACAAAACGATATTTTTGTTAATAATGTATTTTATCAATTACAATTTTTTGGGTGGGCCGGGCCCACCCTGCCCATAGCGACGAGCCGCCCCTGCTCCAAAGGTAGATTAAGATCTTTTGAGTGCTGTAATTGATTGGATTATTCCTTGTGTGAGCAAAAATAGATTTTAATGAATGTAAAAAGCAACAGGTACTATATCATTAATTTTAATTGATGTTTATAATACATTCTCTTTTTGTTTTTTTTAAATTTGCTAATTACTTTAATAAAATTTTATTGGATAGGTTAAATGAAGGCTTCACATGCTTTGTTGAAAATAAAATAGTAGGACGCATGCATGGAGAAAGTGCCAGACATCTGCATGCTCTTGAAGGATGGGAACTTTTGGAATATGCTGTTAGTTTTTTTTTAATGCTTAAATAAAAATGTTTTTATATTGTAAAATTTGTACGGTTAGCAACCTTTTGATACATTTCCTAATCTTTAGACGTTTTTGATAAAGTGTTCACCAACTTTTTCATGATTTTGGCATTGATATAGTTTTTTTTTTTTTTTTCACTTAACAGAGCTATTTTACATCAATTTGTGGCTGACCAGATCAGTGAACACTACGTATCATTTTTAACTATTGCATTTTATAAGCACACATTGACAATGGTAAAAAGACCAAAAATTTTCCTTTTTAGGAAGAGAAAAGTTAACAAAAAATGCAACTAACTTAGCAATTATGTACGCTGTATGCTCTCAATGCTTTTTTTTTTATTCTACTTTCCTGTAAAAGTTTTTAAAAAACATTTCAAAAAGGCGCAATGCATCATTTTAAAAAAATACATTTTCATAGTGGGGGCAGAACCAGGAAATCAGAGGAAAGTCATAAAATTTATCAATCAGGGAATTTCGAAAAAATAACAAACATTTCAGGGAAAATTGATTTAATAAAAAAAAATTATCTTGCAAAATTGAGTAAGTCTCGTTTTGGCTAGTTTGGAACCGACCCAGATAATATAGACGAATGTGAGAACGCTGTTCACAGAAAACTTTCAAAGTTTACAGACAAATGATCTCAGCACATCATTCAACAATCAAACAATTTTTCATTGCATTTTGAACAGTTCAAAAAGTTTTTAAAATTAATCCTGAACTAAAAAAATATCTGCTAAACTAAATTTAGCAGTAAAAAGCTGTTGACGAAGAACATGAACAAAAACAATGTTTTTTATTTGGCATCTTTTAAGGGTATTTTTTGAACAATTCAAAATCTTTTAGAAATAAGACATGCAGGAGAAATTTTAATCTATTTGAAGGGCACCCTGAACTTAAATTTTTTGGGAGGACAGCAATTCACAATTTGCAACTCCAAATTTTGCCAAATGATAGAATGTGTGTACGCATAGACAAGTACATCCAATAAAAAGTGACATTGAGGCATTTATAAATTGCACTTTTACAATCATGTTCCAAATTTGTCCAATGGTCAGACAAAATTTGTCCAATGAAGACAATTTTAGAAAGGTCACAGCAACCTCTGTGACCTTTCATTAGAGTACCCATGCCTACTTGTCCTAAAACCTAACAGTGCTGAAAGTAAAATTGCATTTTGTACTCAAGAGAATATTATAGAAATTCTATATATATGTTCTTAGTTTTCTGCTTTAAGTAATAGAAAATAAATTATTAATTTATAAAAAAAAATCAAAAGGCAGTTTCTCGTTTACTTAACATAGTGAACTCAACTCAAAGCTGAAGAACTGATTGATACAAAATGAAGTGAATTCAAAGATCTAAAAAACTGTGAACAATTAATTTTTTTTCTTAAATTTAGAAATTGTTATTGAAATGCAAAATCTTTATTTTACAATGAATTTCATAGTTACTATTAATGGTTTTTGTTTTTTTCACCAGTTGAAAAGTAAAAACAAAATTTTGTTTGAATTAAATTTTGACGTTGTATTATTATCATTTAAATTGACAAGATTACATATTAGAGGTTTTTAAATACTCATCGTTATAAGCTAAAAATTAAAAAAAAAAGAAGAAAAAAAAAGGATTATTGTTTTCCAATGTGGGGATTTTTTTTTTTTTTTTTAAATTATAATAAAATAAGTTAAATTAAATAAAACCTGATGGTTTTATATTGTTATTTATCTGTCTGGTTGAATAATATTCTTTCATCACATTAAAGTTACCATTATGAATTGAGAAAATGAATGCAAAATTCATGAAAAAAAAGTTTTTCAGTTATTTCCATATTTATATAGAAAGTAATGATTTTTGTTTTACTACCAGTTTTGTTAAAAGCTTATCTAATTTTTTGTTTGAAGAGATAAATATGTTTTAAAAATAATTTTTATAAAAATTCGTTTTTCAAACTGAAGCTATTTTAAGACTCAATTTAGCAATTTAATAATGTAAGTAACTTTCGAAAACTTATCTAATTTTTTGTTTGAAGAGATAAATGTTTTGTAAAAATTAATCCTATCAAATTCTTTTTTAAAAACTGAAACTTTGTTAATACTCAATTTAGCTATTTAACGTAAGTGCTTTCAAACATTTAGTTGAATTTTTTTTAAAAAATTTTTAAAAAAATTAGTTAAGTTCTTTGAGGTTTAGCTTCACTTTAAATTAGTCTCTTTTCGTAGGTTGAAACTTATGGTGAAAAAAATCCATTAACAAAGTTGGTTTTAGATTTAAGAGGCATTGATCCTGATGATGCCTTTAGCTCCGTTCCATATGAAAAAGGTCACACTTTATTATTTTACCTTGAGACGCTTCTTGGTGGTGCAGGTAAATATTGCACTGTGGTGGTTGTCTTAATGTTTTTCTTTATTTTTATTTACTTTTATCCAACAATGAGTTATTTTTAAGTAATGTTTAGCATTTGGTTAGCTTTGAGTTGTTTGGTGTGCATTCAAGAAAGGACTTTTAACCTGAAACATTGCTAAATAAAAACTTTTAAATTCCGAGGACGTGGAGTTCCTGACAGATTAAACTCAGTGCCAGATCTTCTATTTCTCAGAGTCGGGGCAAATCTTAAAGCTGCTGCCCATCTTCCTTTAACTTTTTGTATTGAGTTTCAATGAAAAATAACACAAAATAGGGTAAATCTACCTTCCCTATGAAGTTACCGCCCTGGGCAAAGGCTTCTACTTTATCTGGCTTTGATAGAACTTTTACTGTGTACCTATTTAAAAATGTTTATACTCATTCTGATATTTGGTGTTGTATACTGGATATAGTTATATTTGTTCTTTTAGTATCTTTAATTAAATACAAAGGTTCTTTTTTAGATGTGTTTGATAAGTTTTTGAGAGCCTATATACAAGAGTATAAATACAAATCCATCGATACAGACACATGGAAGATGTTCTTATACAAGTATTTTTCCAATCAGGTACTTTAAGTTTTGATTTTTTATGTTTTTCATTTTCAACTGGATGACTTTTCTTTAACAATTTCAAATTTAGTAATTTTATAGTAATTTTAAAACGGGTATACATTTTATCTGAACATAAAAAAATTTGCATTTTTCAAAACTGTTTGTTAAATATTTTGCTCCAAAAACTTTTGCTAGAAGCTAAAGAATGAAAGTAAAATAAAATGAAAATTATAATGATCATTTTAATGATAACAATAATGAAAATAAAGTCCCTCCACATGACAGCAAAAGCCTCAAAGCAAAAGCAAGTTTTTTAGTTGTTCACACTTGAGAAAAAAATGGCAACAGATATTTCTTCTTAACAGTTTTATCACTCTAATTTTAGCACAGCTTGTGCAGATGATAAACATCCAATTTAAAAATAATTTTAATTTACTTAAAAATGCTTATAACTTTTCCTTGTTAATTTAGGCTTTTGGAGTTGTCAAATCCGTAGGAAGTAAATCTTCCAAAGGGAAATTTTTCATCGGCTTTCTAATGAAACTAAAATTAAGATGACAGGATCATTATTTTGGGTATAAAGAGCCATTTTCAGGTCCTAAAATTAAAATTTTTATGGTTTGGTGCTTGAGAACAACTTGAGATGACAAATTAGGGATGTTCTAGTTATCCTACGAGCTTCGGCTAAAATTCATCAGTGTAGCTGTTATGGGGTTTTAAAATGCTACAAAAATTAAACAATTATGATCTTTTTATGATCAGATGCTCTCTAATTTTTTTATTTCTTTTAAAATTGGAATGAAAACCTTAGAATACCTTTTTTCTAAATGAAAGTTATGCTATGTTCTATTCTGCACCCCTGACAACTTGTACACAGAACTTCATGATGATCAGTTGAGTAGTTAAGTCATAAAAACGTAAGAAACAAATGTACAAACGCACTTTGGCATTTACAATATTAATAAGGATTCATTAAAATGACTCGATTTTTTTTTTTTTTTTTTTGGCACCTGACATTAAATTTTTGATAGAAATTTTAAAAAAATTATTTCTGTACATTGTCACATATTTGATTTTGTAATGAAAGATAAAAACCAAGTGATTTTTAAATGTGTTGTGACAGCTAAGGCAAATATCTATTATACATGAGTTACATTTTACACTAAAATAAGTTGTTTCCCTAATTTTGTGTTTAGAAAGATGTCCTTGACAAGGTTGATTGGAATGCTTGGTTATATACACCTGGGATGCCACCCGTGAAGCCTGAGTATTTATTTTTTTAATTCAAAATATACTTTATTATTATTATGCCAGTTAATATACAGTGGACTTGCTCTATTCTGAACACTCAAGGGACCAAACAAAAGTGTTCAGATTATGGAGGTGATCAATATAGAGGGAGACTGGATAATGCATATGCATTCGCCGGAACCATCAAAATGTGTTCAGAATATTGGTGTGTTCACATTAGAGATTGTTCAGATACAGGGAGTCCACTGTATTTGTTTTATAGATTTGCTACATTCTATCATCATGTACTTGACAAAAAAAAAAAAAAAAAATGATTGCCTTAAAATTTAAAGAGCAAAGAAGTTTAAACAGTTATATTTTGTTTTGCAAAATGAAAAGCTTCCTTTTTGCTTTAAATATTATGAAATAAATATTGGTCTTTAATTACATCCTATTTTAATGAAGTACAAAGAACATGCAAAATCATTTTACTATAACAAAAGATTTTTATGCTGAAATTGTGAATTTGTTCGCTGTTCCTATGTAATGCGAATTGGGAATTATCAAATACTTCTTTAAAACATGATTTGGCTATTTTATGAACGTCGTATTCATGCAATGAGCGTCACACATTCTTTGTATATATATATACGAACATGAACCAAAGCAGTATTATCTGCAAAGGTTGGGTGATTTGACTAGTATTTTTATAGCCTTTATTCTACAATTTTTGAGCAATCACGATTGCTTATTGTTCTCATTTGACCGTTTTTGGTGTCCGTGCCTTTTTCAACTTGAACCAGAAGCCTTTGCAGCACCACCGCCCACCGTCCTCTGCTGGCGGCGCGGCGCGGCTGCTCCGGTTTTGAGCTATCCGCTTCTCCTAGTTGGAGGCGTCCATGTCCTACACACACGCACGTTCACACACACACATACACACACGACTTCACACACACCTACGTGCATACACACAGGTCTAGGCACACACACAACTTATGCACACGTAACCACCCAGGAGGAGAGGCAGGCTTGGAGGGGGGGGGGACAGGAGCCATTTCTAGAAACAATAACTCCAATGAGTAGGGTCCTGTCTCAGTTCGTGATTGCGAAAAACATAATTTGAATTCAAAATTTCAGAATTCAAATTAATTTTCTTTCTTTCTTTTTCATGAATGATCATAGAAATTTTAAGTCTCAAAATTTTAGCTTTTATAGGTTAAAACGTATTCTTTTGGAAACATGCTAATATTGAAACTAACATGCATTCTTCAAACTTTTCCATTCAATGGTTGGAAGTTGTTTCAATAAATTCTAGATTAAAATAGCTTTATTTATTTATTTTTGCAGACTTTAACTGTTTCAGAGTTAATTAGCAATAACATACTTTTGCGAAAATACTAAATTGTAAAAAAATGACAAGTATTTAATTTTTTAGTTCTTCATTTGCTTTTAAAGCTAAGGATTTGTAAAAAAAATTTTAAACTAAAAATAAATGTCTACTTTAGAAGAATAGTGTGATAATTTGCTATATTCTCATGTATTAATATAAATTTTAAAATTAATCATTATTGCAGAAAATATTTAGCCTTTTTTTTTCGAGACAGAATGAACTATGATTTTTATGGATCCTTGCTTGCCAAAGAAAGATTTGTTAGGATTTTATCCCTTTATCACATTGCTGATAATTTTTTCACAGAATAGATGTTGATGTTTTGGAAATTTTGCAGAGTTCTTTTTTTTTCGTAGATGTCACAGATGTGTGCAAGGGCATGTTGGTCAAAATTTTGAAGGAAAAGTCTTGCAGCATTAAGGGTTGACGGAAGGGAGACTGAAATGAAATGAGCTTTCTTACAATATGCTCAATTACGCTAGAATGGTCCTTAGCACATATCATCTTGCTATAGAAAAAGGTTGCGAAGTAAGAAAAAGAGTTAAAAAACAAGAGCTAAGAAATAGAATGCTTGCATTGAAAGAGAAACACACTTATGTGCAATTCAATTGCAGAGATTTAAAAATAAAAGTATTCCTAATTGGAAATATCTGGTCTTTCAAATCCTTTCAAAGCATTTGTAATTTCATTTTAAGTTTGTCTTCATTGAACCCAAATTTTCATAGCAATTATTGGTAATATTTTAAAGCATTGTTTGGTTTATAAAGTTGGTTTATTTACAGTAAAATTATATTGTTTTGCTATTAAATAATGTAAGTCAACATTGATTAACCTGGATTTTTCTCTAAAATCGGCTGGAAAATCTGGAAATATCAGAAAATTTCCTTCTTGAACTTTTGTGGCAACCCTGCTATAGTACAAAAAGTATTTTCC
The DNA here is from genome assembly GCF_026930045.1 of Uloborus diversus. Lineage (NCBI taxonomy): Eukaryota > Metazoa > Arthropoda > Arachnida > Araneae > Uloboridae > Uloborus > Uloborus diversus. Next base: position 79,352,710 of record NC_072737.1, on the reverse strand, counting down.
TGACGTGATTGGTTGGGGGTCTGTGATGAAGTTAACACAAAAAAGGGCTAAAAATCACATAAATATTTAATTAAGAAAAAAACTAATTAGAAATTTAGAATTTTAGCTTTACGGTGCACACCTCTGTGGTACGTTCAAATTTTGTGCCAAGTTTCAGAGCTGTAGATACTATGGGGTCTTCTGGCCATCGGGTACAAAGGAAACAAAGAAACATCATCTGCTTTATATATATATAGATAATTACTTTTGGTTTTGGCAACAATTAAAAATTTTACTCCAAACAAAATGACACTATCTAAGGACAGAATAATAACTTTAAAATAAAAATCTAAACTATTCACTTTGATTTTCATTTTGCAATTTATAAAACATTTCTTCAAATACTTCAAATATATGGTTCTTTTTTATATAGATATGACTGTTCTTTAGCCAAGAAATGTATGAACTTAGCTGGTTTATGGACCCAAGCGAGTGCAGAGGACCTTGATCAATTCTCTGCCAAAGATATTGCTGAATTTTCGTCATATCAACTACAAAAATTTCTTTCTTTCCTTCTTCAAGAGGTAATGTAAAAAGTTATGTTTAAAACATTATTTATGCCCATCCTCTACCATTGTTTTACATACAGTATGAAAAAAGGTTATTGTAAAATTATTTTTCTGAAAAATGATAAGGATAGGTAAGCATTCTTTTAAATCAACAAGTCCCAACAAGTCTCTCCTAATTCAAAACTCACTTTATCAGAAATGTTGCTCTGTAAAATATTAATTTATCAGTGGGAAATGCACTGGTAGTAAGTTAAAACTTGTGTGATTCAATTTATCAAGGAATTACAAAAATAATTTATGTAATCTTGTTTTCATAAATTTAGATTCCATTTTTTTCAGTGTGGTCATAACAGCAGCCAGCCCAAACCTGCTTCAATTGCACTACTGAATACTAGCTGCTCCAAAACATATTTTTTAGCTCATTTTGTGCTGACCTGGGCCAAAATAATTTTATTGTCAAACTCTTCATTTTCTTTTCTTTTCTTTTCTTTTTTTTTTTTTTTTTTTTTTTTGTGGCATTGGTGCTTTTTTTTTGGGGGGGGGGGGGACAGCTAAGAGTTCTTCATTAATACACCTAGTAAATAATTTATTAAAAAAGAAGATTCCCTAGGTTGCATTTATTTGGAGATATTTTAATGCTGATTTTTCTTTTCTTAACCCAAGATTGCTCGCGCAGGGTATGACATACCCACCTCTTCGCTTTCAATCAAATTTCTCCCGCACCTTTTTTTTTGAAGTGGACGATTCCTTGAGTAGCTGACCCATAGGTCATAACCTTGAAGGGGTAGAAATGGTGGGGACATTCTAAAATTAGTTTCTTTGAATTTGACTTCTACGGGTGTATCATACCTTGCGCGGCTATTTCTGCTACAGTTATGAATTAAAGCATACGCAATGCTTCCAAGAGACTTAAAAAAATTAAAACTAGGATCTAGTGAAGACATTGCATCCCCTGCTAAAAAAGCAAAGTCAACGTGCAAAAGCTGTACTGAAAGCCCCAATATAAAAGACAAAAAACATATTTGTGTGTGAAAAATGTGACAAATACATTTGCATGGACCATATGGCATGCATTTGCAAAAAAATGTAGAAATTGAATGCAAGTCTTTTAAGAAAGTATTTTATAATTATACTCTTTTCTCTTATTTGCATTTTCAACCTTTTTATAAAAAAAATTGAACTCGAAAATACTAAAAAACCTCCTCGGGTATGAGATACCCTGCGCGAGCACTCCCGTTCGTTTTGGTCGCACGAGCAATCTCGGGTTAAGAATAAGAGACACTGCTAAAACATTGAGCTATGAGAATGCATGGTGGTATATTTGCAGCTTTTTTACATTCTTAACGGGAAATGAAACTTTTGCCTATAAAGAATTTCTTAATGGTTTACAAAAAGTGAATGAATATTTAAAAAATATTTTTATCCGAACTAAAATTTTATTTTACATTTTTTTTTCATAAATTTCAGTCTGAAAACTTTCAAAAAAAAAAGGGGGGGGGGGGACCTTCCTGAAAACTAAAACCTCCCTGAAAACTATTGATTTATTTTAAGACCCTTCAACTAAAAATAGTTAAGATTCAAAACCATTTAATAACTTGAAAAATTATCATATAAGCTTTGTGCTACAATATGATTAAGGTGAAAAAACAACGTAAATAAAGCACAAATATTCGAGAAAATGCAGCAAATCTCGAATATTTGTGCTTTATTTACGTTGTTTTTTCACCTTAATCACATTTAATAACTTACTTAGTTTTAGTTGACTTAAGAAATAAACGAACCAATTTTTAAAAAATAGCATAAAGATGGAAAAAAAGTAAGAAAATGAAACTTTTTACCTTTTTATGCTATTACCTGCATATTTGAAATCCTCTACATAAAATATTTACTCAGAAGTAGCTTTCAAAATTTCTATTCATTATTGCTTTTTGGCTTTTTATTCTTGAGCAGGATATTTGTTTTGGATGCTAAGTGTCTTGACAGCAAAAGCTCTGAATCATGAGAGAGAATAGCAGTCACACTGGGCTTCAAAAGGGTTTAATACAAAATAATCCGCCAACTAAATTAGGCAAATACTTAAGACTAAAACTTCCATTATTTTGCACAATTTAAAACAATTGTCAAGTTTTCATTATTTATTTTGGAAACATTTTTAATGAAAACTTTTAGCATCATTTTATGGTTACCAAAACTATTTCAACATTTGGCGACATTTCTCTTTGAAGAAAATTAGCGATAGAATAATACATAAGTACCTTTTTAAGTAGTAAGGGGGAAATATTATCCAAGGCATCTCAAAAAGATTACCGCACATTTGGTGATATTTGTTCAAAGAACCCACAACAATTGAACTTTCCCAAAATCACCAACACAAGTATAACCGGATTACAGGTCGCTACTTTTTCTTGAGTTTGTTCTTGAATGAATAACAGGAAAGGTTAGATGCTATGTTCAAAAAAAAAAACTAAGGGATAAATCTTTTTAAACAAGTGTCAACACAAACAAAAGTTCAAACTAAGTCAGGAGTTGTATTAATTCATTCTGAGTAAAAAGTGACATTATTAGTAACTGTAATTTGAGTTAACAATGTGGTGGCTTTAACGTCATAGGCTATTTGTATTAACGAATTGAGACAATTTGGTAATTACTTATGCAGGTTTAAACAGCTTTCTATTATATGATCAGGGGTGTTCCAATAGGGTATACTCGATAAACGCTATATACTCTCAAACATTTTTTAGACATCCTCAAGCTTTATTAATTTTCATAGTACGATATATTATGTATATCATCACATACACATATTGTGCGCAGTGAATTACTGGCATTATAACCTCAGAAAAATTGATGGGAACATGACTGTATATGATTGAATCTTATTTGTTTTTTAAAGCTTCCTCTATCCATCATAGTGTGCATGTAATAATTGTGTACATCAAACTTTTAAACAATGGCTTCAGCATTATTAAAAAATTTATGTCTGTGACATTTAATGTATAGCTTATTTTAAACCCTTTTCTTTAATGTCATAAAATTCAGCAAAATAATTAAAATGTATTGTTTAAGGAATCGTTTCCACTCAATAAAATTGAAAAACTGACTGATGTGTATGGCTTGAAGAATACAAGAAACTCTGAAGTACAATACAGGTAATACAATTACTTAATACGAGGGCAAATCAAGAAGCAGATCCTGAAGAGTTCCTATTTTTTCCTACATTTTGGAGTGCTCTCCTTATTTTTCTACTTGTTCCTTTTTTTTCCCTACTTTTTCTTTCTTTAGAATAGCACTTCTAATTGTGCATTGATTCTTATTTTTACAATGCCACACCGATAATTTTCTGCATGTAGTGAGCATTTCATTGACTGACTACAGTAATTTCTGTAAGGAACACCGCAGCGTTTGCATGTTTAAAAGTTTTTTCTTAAATGACTGTTTTGCTCATGTGGCGTTTATGATTGACTTTTCTTTTTTATTGCCCCAACTTCAGTCCAACTGTTTTATCAAAACAATAAAGAAATAGATACTGGCACATTCTGATGCAATTATATATTATCTACCTGTCTACATAGTCACCACACCAGTTCAGACATTTGTCCTATCGCAGCACTAAACTAGAGATCCCTCTGTGGTAAATTCTTCCGGCTGCCTATGGAGCCACCGTCAGACCGTGTTCTTGGCTTCTTCCTCACATATGAATCTCTGTCTTGTCAGAAACTTCTTCAGTGGAACAAAAACGTGAAAATCACAAGGGCAAGGTCTGGACTGTAGGTGCCCCTGTGAGTTGCTATGGGCGTTTGTCCTTTGCTCCATAGAACTAAAAATATTTAAGCGCATCAGCAAGAAGTCTGTAAGCAGAGCTCCCCCTCTAAAAGTGCGAGGGCAAATTAAAAAGTCTTTGCGTCTATTTTATTTGCTAAAAAAAAGATATCTACAGGTATTTACAAATATACATAGTAAACTATGCCACTTACACTATTTCTCCACATAGTCACCACACCGGTTCAGACATCGCGGGACTAAGTTAGAGATCCCCCTGTGGCAGAACTCTTCGGGCTGTCTGTGGAACCATGCACCGTCGTATCGCGTTCTTGGCTTCTTCGTCACATCTAAATCTCTGCCCTGCAAGAAACTTCTTCAGTGGAATGAAAATCACTAGGACAAGGTCTGAACTGTAGGTGCATTTCTTTGTGAATTGCTATGGGCTTTTGTCCTTTGCTCTGTAAAACACAAATAACACTTCGCTGCTCATAAGCTGTGGATGTCTGAAGAACAACCGTCATCTTAAATGACTGATAGCAGCTCCGCTCCTGTGCAAAAAGCAGATACGGCTGGTACGGATCAAGGAACTGTCACTGCTGGGAATGTATATGTTTGCTTTGTGTTTCACAGCCATATTTTGGCTAAAAAAAATAGGCACAAAGACTTTTTGATTTGCCCTGATATTTAAAAGTGAGTGCTTTGTTGATTTTTTTTTCTTTTTTGTTAGTCAAAAAACAGAAAGCATCTGCAATATCTAAATAAGAGGAAAACGATACTTACGTATGATTGATGAATGGCATTGATTTTTTAAAAAAATTTTGTTAGTTTTTTGCTTTTCTTTTAAAATGATGTACAATTTATAGAAGTTTTTTTAATGTGACTTAATAACATGTTGTTTCTTTTACATTGATGGTTTACAACTGATTGCATTTGGAGGACAAAGGTTGTTATAACCGACTTCAACTGTAAAAGGAAATAGCTAAAAATGAGTTCAGAAATTTGAAAACAAGATCGCACACTTTTCCAGAAGTTTAAGTTAAGAGACAACTGTGTATTTTAGAAGTCCTATATAGTAATTAAGTCAAATGCATTGCTACAACTGTTTATATTAGAACTGTATCAAGTAATAACGTAACACCCCGTTACATCACTCCCTGTTATAATAGTGCATCCCTTGTTACATCACTCCTTGTAATAGTGCATTCAGATATATCATGCTTTTTTTTCATTGTCTATCAAAAATTATAAGTAAAAAAAATGTTGCTTTAAATTTGAGACTACAGGAGCAAAAATATTGTATTTCTCAGAAAAAGTTTTTCTTTTAACCAATGGAGAAAAAAATGTATGTTTTTCATTCATTTAAATTTGCTGCAGTTTGAGTTGCAATTTAAGATTCTCATTTCATCAAAGAAACAATAGAAATATTTTTTATGTCTATTAGGGAAGAAAAATTGATAAGCTAATTTTATTTTGTCGTTTTTATTAAGAAAGTTGTACAAATTTATTAATGAACAAAACTTTTATGTAGCTGCATTCATTGTTTATTTGTATATGAAATGAATATATATTTAAGGAATATTGTGTTTCAGCATGCGTGCTGATTAAGTAGTTTTTGAGCAAGAATTCTCTGAGTATAGGAATATTTGGTGAAAATGAGTCTTAAATTATTATATTATTTTTTATTTTTTTAATCATGCATTATGCTACTTTTGTAATGTTTTAAAATCTATTATAGGTGGATTAGGTTAGGTTTAAAAGCTCAGTGGAAAGGAATAATTGATTCAGCTCTCGAATTTGTTACTACCATTGGACGTATGAAGTTTATCAGACCAATTTATAGGTAATCTATTTGAATTTTTATTACATAAAAAAACTTAGAGTAACTGTTAAAACAAGTTCTTTTTTAAGTTTATGTTAATTTTTCCTGAAATTAATAATTTTAGTTAATTTATACTGAAATGACTTTTAAATATATGGGGTGCAATTTGTAATTATCAAGATTCCTTCAAAAATCATCTCTATTTAAAAATTTTTACTTCTTGAATTGTGTAACAATTGTTTGCCAAAGCTAAATAAGATAAATGAGAAACCAGCTAGAATCAATAACAGAAAAACTTAGATAATTGATAGAAACATATTTTAATACAATTTAAAAATGTATTTTAATTAGTTATTAATTTATAATTTTACTTACAAAAATCAATAAAAACATTCAGATTGATTAACAAATAAGTAAAACAAAGAAGTTCATGATGATATTTGCAGAACACCACAAGATTCATAGCCTTTTTCTTTTTCCAATGTTCGTTTTGTTGAAATTTCAAATTCAATAGAACTGTTCAATGACAAAATTACATAAATTAAGAAAAATAATTTAGACATTTTCAAAATTTCATGTAGTATCTTTACATTTAAAGATGATTTTAAGTAATGTTATTTAGAGGAGTTAACACTGAGTCTTATTTAACCAGAGTCCCAAGAACTCAGGCATCCATTTAAATATGTGTTCTTTTAAAAGAAAAAAAAAGGTCCCTTGCAAAGCAGACTTCTATTTTTTGCATTCCATTTTTTAATCTCTAAGCATTTGCCATGCATAAACACTTAGTAACAATTCTGATTTACTATCAAACATTATTTCTACAAAATGAACGTTTTTCAATTAGTTCAGAAATATTTATGCTACAATACTCAAGTGATATAATCATTTAACTCTGATACAATCAAAGTCTTATGGTGAATTCCAAGTAACCGATGAAAGTCAGGGCAGCGCCAAGCCTGATCGGCGCCGTTGTGCAAATTTCCTTTGAGCGCCTTTATGCTCTGTCGTTCGAGGAAAATATAGTTAATACCTGCAGGAAGCTTTTGTAGACAAATATAAAATTTAAAAAAAAATACGTTTGGCATTCAATTTATACAAAAAAATAATGTATGAATATTTAATTTCGCAATATGGTGTACATTTTTACTTCATATCTCGAAGTTATTCCGAGTTCAGCAGCTCCTCTAATATGCTAATAATGCGTTTTGGAAGAAGAAAATATCTTAATATTCAAGTTATATAAAGCCGCTTTGAATACCTATATAATCTCTAAGTGGTGAACAGTTAATAAAACTTTTATGAATGTCAAAACATGACGACAGGACCAGTGACGCAACTATAAAATAGTTTTAATGGGCACAAATTGAAAAAAAAACTTTTCAAATTTTCAAAATTAATTTGAATTCTGAAATTTTGAATTCAAATTATGTTTTTCGCAATCACGAGTTGTGACAGGACCTACTCATTGGTTACTACCCCATTCTCTTGTTTCTAGAAACTGTTCCTGTCCCTGCTCTTGAGCGGTTACGTGTGTATAGTTGTGTATGTGTAGGCTTGTGTATGTGTGCGTAGACGTGCGTGTATGCATGCTGGCGTGTGTGTGTAGGACATGGACACAACCGACCAGGAGCAGCGGCTACCGGGAGGAGTCGTGCCTGCAGAGGACGGTGGGGTTGAAAAAGGAACCGGACATCAAGGACGGTCAAATGAAAACAATTAGCAATCGTGGTTGCTCAAAAAAATCTCTTTTAATAAGAGGGGTCCGGGGGTTCTCCCCAAAAAATATTTCAAACTTTTAGTTCGAAAAACGCAATTTTAGACGGTCTTTGATGGTGATATTGTAAAAAATGGTACAAGGGGCTCCGCGAGAACTTATAGAAGTTGAAGCCTTAAAATGTGATTATAGGCCATATTTATTGACGTTAGAATGAGGGATGGAACTCTGGGATTCTACCCGAGCTTTTTTTTTTTGAAAAATAAATAGAAATCTATTCTTATTTTCTCCTCTTCAATTTTTCGAAAATTGAACTTCCATAAACGCAGTTGTAGACAACTTAGAAGATTTTTACAAGAAGGAAATTCTGGAGCTCTCCCCTGGAAATTTTTTCAAAATTGAAGTCCTAAAAACCTAAGCAGTATTCTAAGATTTTAGGAGAAGTGGTTCAGAGGCTATTCCAGCTTAATTTTTTCAAACTAGAAAAAATAAAAACAATAATGAAAAAAGAAAAGAAACAGGACGAAGGGGGAGTAGTTGACCAGTTAGCTGAAAAGAAATTAAAGTTTTACCGCAACATCATTATTTTTTCGATATTAAAATCACTTTGTTTTCCAAAAACGCGTTCCCCCCCTTTCAATATTAAATATTTTTAATTCATCTTAGTTGAAAAACACTCAACTAAGCTTTGGGTTGGGAGGCCATGGGGCGGTGCAACCAGAGGGATGCCCTAAGGACCCCAACCCCCCTCTGGTTGAGCCACGGAACAGGAGGGTACTGATTATGTTTAAAAATTGAAGGATAATAAAGTAGAGAATATTCCACCATAAAATCTGAAACTGAAACTTACGGGTAAAACGAATAGGTCTAAAATACGAAATCGTTAAAAAGGCATTGAATTTAATATCTAAAAGAAACACATTGTCCAAAGCTGCTTCTTGAATTTAATCTGGATGTCTGGATCTCTCTCTGTCAGGATCTCTTTGAGGCGCATAGCGCCTAGACCGTTCAGCCGATTTTCAGGAAACTTGGTACAAAATTAGTTTGTAGCATGGGGTGCAACTCGAAATGATTTTTTGCAAATTCAATTTTGTTCTTTTTCTCTTCCAATTTTAAGAACATTTTACCGAGCAAATTATAACAACGTGGATGAATAAATTACGAAATTATCATAACGTGGAACCGTAACATTGGCTAGCAAATGAATATAGCAAATTGGCGAGAAGTTTATCATCCATTATTTGTAAATATACAGGTGAACCAAATGATCTTTTAATTTTCTACTACGGGCAAAGTCGTACGGGTACCACTAGTACACAAATAGCTGAAGAAAAAGGGGGTGAAGGAATTGAGTAATTAATGTCAAGTCGTTACTTTTCGGAACTAAAAACTTAATCTAAATTATTGTCTACAATACATGCATATTACGCACAAGTGAATAATATGTAAATGTGTTTACCATAGTTTTTAATGTATGATAACATGCTGCAGTGAAATTACCATGAACAATAATTAAAAATCACAAAAAGACATATTCCACGAATTATGATATAGCATATTCACTGCATGAACCAAAATAGGGAACAGCAAATTTCTTGCACTGCTTCATATGCTCAACCTTGTGAAATTATAGAAATACCGGAATAGCATTTATGGCTCCACATATGAAGAAAAATGCTAATATATGGATTAATTAGCATCATGTGTTTTCAATGTAAAAGATTGTGCTTTTGAATAGCATATTTAGACGGAAAAAAACAATAATTTTTCCTTGTAGATAGGCAGCAAGGAGGGTTGCTTGTTTTAATGAGCAGTATAATTTCAACGCTATTTATAGATATAATGAAACGTTCAATTTTATTTATTTATTGAGCAATCACAATTGCTTATTGTTCTCATTTGACCGTTTTTGGTGTCTGTGCCTTTTTCAACTTGAACCAGAAGCCTATGCAGCAGCACCGCCCACCGTCCTCTGCTGGCGGCGCGGCGCGGCTGCTCCGGTTTTGAGCTACCCGCGCCTCCTGGTCGGAGCCGTCCATGTTCTACACACACGCACGTTCACACACATACCCTAACACACGCCTACGTGCACACACACAGGTCTACGCACACACACAACTAATGCACACGTAACTGCCCAGGAGGAGAGGCCGGCTCGGGGGGGGGGGACAGGAGCCGTTTCTAGAAACAATAACTCCAATGAGTAGGGTCCTGTCTCAGTTCGTGATTACGAAAAACATAATTTGAATTCAAAATTTCAGAATTCAAATTAATTTTCTTTTTTTTTTTTATTTATTTATTTGGTTTGGAAGCTTTTCCCTCCCATTTGGAACATTTTTCAGTAGTAGAGCTTGGCGCCTTTCTGACTCTGGCGCCATCATGCGCCGCACGACCTTGCACATAGGGACGGCGCGGCCCTGATGAAAGTTTACTATAATTGAGGATTTACTACAGCTGATTTGTAAAGAAAAAAAAACTCTTAAGGTAATTAAAGTTGATGACAACAATTAGTGAAATATGCCCTGAAGTTATAAGGCAATACTTTGATTGGAAAATTCATCGCCTTTTAAATAAAATTTCTGTAGGGAACTAGTCTATAGTTGTGATAAACCTAACCTAACAGCGTCGTAATGCTGTAATTATGGTCTGCGTAGCCATTACATTGCTGCCAGATTAGGTTTGCCTCTACTAATACAGCTCTATTGTTCTGATTTTTCAAGGGATAGTTTGTAAAGTAGAGTCTTGTGAACCAGTGGATTCCTAGGAATGGTGAGGTAAAAGGAAGACTTAGTGTTCATTTATAGAAATAGTATGAAGAGTGAAAGACTATATGAATTACTAGAGGACCCGACAGACATTGTTCTGTTCAAACTTTGTAAATTGAAAATTTTCAATAAACTATTAAGTGTGTCGTGCAGTTGCAAAACCGGCCACCTCCAAAAAACTAAATTTTGGGGAAAAGTCATTTTACTAATACATCAAGCATAATCGAGGTCAAAACTAAACCTCTTCGGTTTTTTGTGATATTAGGTAAGGGTGTTGGAAAACGTTTATGTAAATGATGGTGGTATGTGGAGGGGGATATTTATTCATATTTTCATTTTGGATTTGGCTGCTTTTGCAACTCATTTTGGAGATGGCCGGTTTTGGTACTAATTTGAACTTAAAAATTGCTGTACCAAATTTAGATATTGGAATTTTGGGGTACGATAAACGTAACTCAAGGGCGCCCATGTAGGGGGGCTCAAGCCCCCCTTAGAAATGAGAACATCCTTGTTTTTAGTGCGTTTTTCTTTGCAAAAATGTATAAAAAATTCTTTTCCAGCCATTAATGAACAAGGTTTTAAAAATGTCAAATTTTAATATCTCTAATCTGTACTGAAATCAGTTTCCATGGGAAAAATATTCTGTTAAACCGTAGGGAAAGTTTCTGAGCCCCCCCCCCCCTTATAATTTTGCATATGGTCGCCCTTGACATAACTCTCAAAAATATGACAATTAATTTGAAAAATCAAACAGTCCAGAACAGCTGACCAGAATTATTTTTAAGTGTAATAAAATAATATAAAAAATAAAAAGATATCAACATTTAAGAACTACAGTCTCATACTCTTGCAGCATTATAGTCTTCAACAGGCTCACACATTTCTTGCTCGTCAATCTCCCAGTTTGACCCAAAATGTTTGGTGAGTAAGTTTTGGATATCGCGCACTTCCTGAGGTTTCACCACTAAACTGGAAATACACTCGAAAAACTTAATGGTTATAATGCTTCTTTTAGTCTCCACAACAGACTTTTTATGCTCGAACCTCAAATCTATAGAAAATCGCTCCTTGAACCAGCAACTTATTATTCTGCTTGATTATGAAAAATCTCTTCATTGGTGCGAATTTGAAATGCCATTGTGCTGGGGGTTTGAGGATGGTACTGCTGGTTCTCTTCCAATATAGATCAGTGTAGTCTGTTCCTGGCTTGTACACTGTTCCACTTTCCGAGAGAATGTCGTCAAATTCTGAAGGCTGAAAGAGGGTCTCAATTTTTTTCAACTTCTTCTCAATTTGGACGAAAACACGATCTGGAAGAATGAAAGAATGACCAGGAATGGAAAAATGACTTCCAAAACTTTTTTAGATGGGTTGGTGCGTAACGAGCCGATCTGGAGGAATGAAAGAATGACCAGGAATGGGGAATATGACTTCCACTTTTTTAGATGGCTTGGGGTGTAACGAGTCATCCAGTATTGAAGCATGAACATCATTGTTGTGTTTTTGTTTTGGCCACCACAGCTGTCAAGCAACGCACACCACTGACTAATATTGAACACTACGACTATAAAGCATAGGGAAAGGTAAACAGATTGCTGCAAGCTGAAAAGGAACATTCCAGATCTGGATTGGCAGCGGATATGGACATGGCCGGTTTTGAAACTCACAGACGAGAGGATTTGGCCGGGTTTGAAGCACATCATGATTTTCAAATTCATGTTAAATGAGGATTTTGTCGGCTTTGCCGAGACTTTAGGTATCCAATAGGTGGAACATGTATCTTAGTACCCAAAACACTAAAAAAACATGTTTCCCAAAATTGAGGAGTTGGTCGGTTTTGCAACTACATGACACAAGTGTTTGAACCATTTTGTTTAAAAAAAAGTCAAAAGAAAATGTTTTAAGCTGCTTGGTGTCAGAATATATACATAGTATTTATTATAACTTGAGCAGCAACCACTGAACAGTTGTTTTATTAACTATTTTTTTCTCCCGCACTTGATGGTTTGTTCCTTTGTCCATAGTCAAAGGATAAAAAGCATCCTCAGATATTAAGTGTAAAAAACTAACTACCCATCTAGAGCAAACGGGAACTCCTGCTGCAACATCCGCTATATGAAAAAGAACAAAACAATTGAAAGAATATCATTTAAGAAAAATGATAAAGGTAAAAACATTTCTCTCCTCCCGATGTAAAATAAACAAATCCTTCAAATAAAATGACAAAACACTCTTTAAAAACAAAAAACAATTCTTTGCAATTCGAAATAATTCGCCAAATAAACAAAAAATACAATAAATTACATTAACAGTAGCTTTAAAATGTAAACAAATGATCACACAACTCTATTGTTTATATCCGAAGTCGCCAAGCCACCACGTTACTGTAATCCAGCCGATCAGCAAGCGAAGCTAACTCCGACCGATTAGCGGTCCAATCTTTTGAACGAAAACTTAAAACTTCATATATTGCCTAATTTGTTCTTTCCACCAAAGATAAAGATCTTTGACTGCACTGATCTTTTATGTACAGAACTATCCTGTTGTAATTCATCTGGATGAAAATAAAATTTGTTTCGTTTTTAAATTCCATCATCTTTTGCTTTAATAATGTACTGATTAGTTTGATAATCCTTATTCTTGACATTGGTGCCAAAACTCAGATGGATTTGAGCCGAGAAACAAATGTTGCTATGTATGGTACTTTCTGATCATTTGGTTACGAAAACCTAAAGCACTGATTCGGTCACATAGTTCAACTACGACGACAGAACACACGTTTTGCGTGAACCTTCCAGTACTTTACTTTAAAATATATCTTGGAATCTAAAACCGTTGCTTTTGAGAGAGAGAGAGAGAAATGAAGGCTTCGCTCTTTCTCTCTACGTTTTATCTATTCTCAATTGAGATATCACAGTAGGAAATATCATTACAAAAAGCAAAGCTGGCTTTCTTATTGTCCTTTGGCAATGGGTTAAATATTTGTTTCAGTTCTTGCTCAACAATAGGTTAAAATAAATATTAATCATTTGGGAGATATATCGTTTCTTCATTCCCTTGAAATGACTGTCTTACCAGTAAAACAGTTAAATTACCGGATCGAGTTCAGCCTTGTTACGATTAAGCCTTTCCCTGCATGTTAAATATTACCAAAACATATTATCAAATTATCATGCCGAGGCGCGAGTTTCAGCATTGAAGCAAGCAGGTTACTTGATCATCATCTATTATTTATATGAGGATGTGTGTACAATTCAAAGTTGTGATCTAAATTCCCAAAATTTTAAAATTTATAATGCTGCAATTATACCAAGGGAAAAATGTTTGCTTTTAAATATAAAGCCTGAAGGTATGTAAACAATATTGAAATTTAGAAGATGATAATCGGTGGCCTGCACAAGGGGGGGAGAAGGGACACCTGTTGGTCTAAGTCTGAAGAGGACCCAAGATTTTTAAAATGAGAGTGAAATATATGTAGAGATGTAGGCAGTGGCGGATACACCCGGCGGGCCGGTCATGTTTCAGGCCGATCAGTTGCCCAGTCTACAAATAGTAAAATGTAAATACCGCTACGTAAATTCTCTAACTTCAATTCCTCTTTACGCATGGGCCCACGGGTGGAGGGTGCAAGGCCGTTGCTAAGGGGGCCGTGGGGGTGCTACACTAACCCAGTTTTTCACAAATGGGGCCGACAGTTTCATTTTAGTAATACAATAAAAAAAAAACAAGGGCCGTAGTCAAAAGTTAAAATACTTTTGTCCATTTTTCAATTTCATCTATGAATTGCAATTCACATTTACCTTACTTATGAATGGTAATTCACAATTGTTATGAATTGTAGTTCATAACAATTGCGATCAAAGTGACAAAAAGTATTTTTTCAATAAGGTTTTAAGAGAAAATGCAATCTTAAAACACAATTTGGAGCATCCAAAATTCTGTGTTACAAAGATTATTTAAGTAAAGACCTCCTAAATGTGTGTTTCTAACCCTTTTTTGAGCAATCACGATTGCTTATTGTCCTCATTTGACTGTTTTTGACGTTCCTTTGATTTTCCCCACCACCACCGTTGACGGGCTCCTCACGATGCTGCACCTCTAGCGAAAGCAGTCTCCAGGTTGCATCCATATGCTACACACACGCGCATACATACACAACTACACACACACACACACAAACACATACACCTACATACACAAACACACACGCATACACATACACACACGCATACATACAGACACCCACACATACACACAACTACCCACACATTCATACCTGCACACAGACACAAACACATATGCCTACATACACATACCCCCCCAGACACAATCACACATGCCTACACACACATACACATAACCCGTACACACAAACACACACGCCTACATACACACACTCGTGATTGCGAAAAACATAATATGAATTCAAGATGTCAAAATTCAATTTTTTTTTTTTTTTTTTTTTTTGCGAAAAATAAAATATTTAGTTTCTCTCACTCAATATTCCTCGAAGGGTTCAAACCCACAGTTGAAGACCCTTAAGCTTAAAAATGATTACATAAAAAATATGATTCTCAGCTGACCTTTTCTACCATTTACCTCAGGGGCGGCATTTCAGCATTACATTTGGGGGGTCGAGCTTCTTAAATATGAGTTACCTCATTGTTGTACAAAACACACACTAACAAGAGGTGGTCATAAAACTAGTTTAATATTAACAATCAATAATGTTTAAAAACATGATAACTTATAAAATGTATTGAAATTTATGATAAAATCTTAATTCGTTTTATATGAAACACCTTGATACTACAGTTTTTACCTTTTAGTGAATTTTTAATGAATGTTTTTCGGAATTCAGAAGAACAGGAAATCATGCACTAATCCATCAATGCCCAGGGTTGTGCTCTTTTTCCGGTAAAGCTAAAGATAAAAAATTTTTGGTCCATGGTGCTCCGAAGAAAGGTCTCTAACCTCCTGAGACATAAAAATGATCTTGCTCAACTAGCTGAGCTGGTTGGAATAGTTAAAAAATTAATTGAGGTAACAAAGCTATGCATAAAAATACACTTTTCAGATCTTGCTCTTCAAAATTACCCAGGCAACTTTAAAAATTGCGAGGGACTTCAGTTTTTATCATTGAATAATCTAACCTCTATCTACAAAACAATGCTTCGTGACTGATTGGAATATTTTTTTTTTTTTTGCTTTCAACATCCAATCCAGATAATATAGAGCAAACAATACAGAAAAATATTCATCAAATCTTGAGTTATTTTCATTAAAAATGAATCTATTAGTTTATACAAAATATTAAATCAATGTTTAACTTTTCATCATCATGGAGATATTTGTTACATATCCTAAATTGATTTTTTTTTTTTTAAATTGGAGCAGAGTAAGATTTTTTTTTTTTTTTTTTTGAAAAGTTACACGCTTGGTTGAAATAAACATACAAGTTAAAATCATTAACAGTTTCAATTGTAGACTGAACTGAAACTTGAATAGTCAAAAAATAAAGGTAACGGATTGAAGATGTTTTGATAGAGTAAAGCATTGTTCAAAAACGTTCCACGATATAAACAAATTAAATAAAATTTAAACGAAACCATTCATGTTAGAGGGCACCAACTTTCTCACTATTGAAAGAATTGTTTTGCAATAATTCTGCCAGGCGTCAAATCACTGCTTTGAAATTATCGAGAAATGCTTTATTGTTTTAACTATTGAAGACCATCTTGTGTCACTCCGAGTCATAGTTAAAGAAGGAATTTGTTGATGTGTGATGTATATGTTTTCAAAAATAGCGTGTATTTTTAAGAAGTTTCTGTGAATGAATGCTATGCATTGAGTAGCTGGAATGTTTCTCTACTTGAAGAAAGCAATACACACTCAATAAATAAACATACACTTAAAATATGAGCGTAAAATCAATGTTATGTCCCAAGGAATTTTCTTTTGAAAATCATGCACACTACTTTCTTGCACGACCTCTGATACTGTATCTACCACCGTTCCAGATCCAGGCCCAGATCTGCGTTCCCACAGATCCCGCAGTGGGGAGGGGGGGAGGCACGTCCTTAAGGGGCCAAACGACCCAAGAAATTGAAAGAAAAAAAAAGCACTAAGGCTTGCAAATATACACTTCTGGCCATTGGGAAGAGGCCCTACAGATTTTGTTGCAGGGGGCCCAAAATTTATAGATCCGGGTCTTATCGTCACACTGGGCACACACAATGAGGAATTTAGCCTTATATATAGGAAAATTACTTCTTTAGTTAAAGCTCATCATGGCTCTACGTCATTCTTTTCTGTGCTGAAAACGCCAGAAAGTGTTTCATGCATTCAACGGAGAACACTTGTTTGTGCCTGGTAATGTGTCGAGTTTCATCAACTATTTACTGAGAATGAGAGCGATTTTTTAAAAATGAAGAATGATTTGCGATTAACAAAAATTGAATTCACCCATTTTTTATCATTCTGCTCAAAAAAATTTGGGGGTGCGACCGCCCCCTCTTGCCCCTCCTATTTGCCGCCCCTGATTTACCTTTCCTATTTTTTTTTTTTTTAATGAAAAATATTATCCTTAAAATCAGAGTTATGTATATAGAAAAGTACACAGGCCCCAGAAATATGGTTTAACTAGGAGAAAAATTAAAGTATAGCGAGAGAGATTGAAAATATTGAAATTAACAGTCACACCAGTAGTTCTAAGTGTTTGAATGTAAAAATCTTGTATGAATCGAAAATTGAAACAAAACTTTATCAAGAGGTGAAGAAGGAATGATGTTTAAAATAAAATAGAGTAAAAAAAAAAGACCAAATTTCATTAAGGTTAATTAGTCACCGAAGCACCAGATCAGTTCAAAAAAAGTTTTTTTACCTGGGGCCGCAGATAGCTTACATTTCAAGAGAATAAAAATGCTAGGCTGTTAATTGAAAATTTTATTATGGAAAATCTAAATGTAAATGGTTTTTAAGGAGAAGACTGTTGGAGGGTGTTTCATATTTATCAATAAAATAAATAAAAGAAGATTGGGACGTAGCCAAAAGGGGGGAAGAGAGGGATCCAAAAGAGCTTATGTCTTCCTTTTTAGTTACCAAAGCTTGTCTAAAGTGCGTGTTTGAAACTTAGCTTTTTAAGGAATTCCTGGGAAAAACTTCCGAACCCTATTTCTTAGTTTAACGTCATTAAAGATGGCCTACAACAGCGTATTTGGGATTCATGCTTCGAAAAACTTCGAGGAGAGTATTTCCGCCACAATCGACATAGAAACGTTCCCACCCATGATTAAAGAGCGTCAGAAATCAGTGTCGAAAAAATTTCGGAGGCCCCTTAAGCATCTCTTTCCCATAATATCATCGAAGATCGTCTAAAATTACCTTTTTTGGACTTCAATCTCAAAAAAAAAAAGGAGGTACCCCCCTCCCCAAACCCACTTTTCCCATAACATCATGACAGAAGATTTTTTGACCTATTCCGAAAAATTAAATTAAAACCTCAAATTTAAATCTAAACACCACACACCAAGCAATTTTTGCAACTGGCCATAGTCCTTTCCTTATCGATCTACTTCGTTTCTCACTTTCAGAATCTGTATCATGTAAAAGTCCATGTCATGGTGTTATGGACTCACTGGTACACCAGATCTTTATATCTTCCACTGTCCACTAACCTCATCTTTCCGTATTAAATATTACCCCTCTAATTTCTCTTTCTGAAGTTTCGATTGTTTACCGGGTGAATGCCCTCGATCCTCTCTTCTTAGTAACACTATGATAGATCGTTTATAACTCCGTTTTCGACTATACAGCATCGAAAAATTTCAAAGAAAGCCCCCCCCCCCCCCCCTTCGTCATCATCAGTAAAGCACGTCAGAAATCTCGTTTTTTAATGCTTCAATTTCGAAAAAATTCCAAGTAAAGCCTCGCCATAACTCCTCCTAATAAAATCATCAAAGGTCGGTAAAAGTTTCATTTTTGGAACTTAACTTTTGAATAACTGTCGATGTCCTAGTTTTTATCAAAAAAAAAAAAAAAAAAAGCTTACAATTACCTTTTTAAGATTTCAATTTCAAAAAAATTTTTGGTGGATGTTGCTCAAATATCTCTTTTCCCTAGCATCACCCAAAATCTTTTGAAATTGCGTTTTCAGAGCTAATATTTTGAAATTTTCCCGGACCTCATCTTCCTAACATAGTTGAAGATAATATATAAATGCAAGTTCGGAGTTTCACTTTCAAAAAATTGCCGGAAGAGAACCCTCGAACCTCCGCTCTCCCTAACATCACCAGAGATCATCAAAATTTGCATTTTTAGGACTACAATTTGAAAACTTTTCCTGGGGAGAGACCCCAGGACCCCATATTTCTGACTCAATGTTAAACTTACAATTAGGTTTCTAATGCTAATATTTAATAACTCCCATATGCAAGAAAATCAAACTACTCCCTATCTCTCTCTGTATTGATACATGTGTTTGAAAAAAATAAGGGATCGCACACACCCCTAGCCTCCGTAATAACCTCCCTATTCTAACTGAAGTAATATTAGAAAATATCATTACGGAACTAATACAGCACCAGGCAAAATTAACTTTTTAAAAATACTTAAATAGATTATTACAGTCACCTTTTTTTTTTTTTTACAAACAAAGGTTTAGCTTATCTTGTATCAATTGTTCACCATTAAAACATAGAAAAGAATCCCATCTGTTAAATTTTGTTTAAAAGAAAGTATTTACTTTTTTTGAATAATTTCCTCATATTTAAGTGATATCGTTTCCCAATCATTTTCGTAAAAATTAGTATCTATAGAAGCTATGGGGCCACGATATCCCTTTATGCCAGGGCCGATTTCTTTAACCAATCCGCCACTGGATGTAGGGGTTAAACAATATGGTGGGGGCCTGTAAAAATCATTTGTAATGGGCCTCAAAATTTCTGTGCATGTCTCTGATGAAATATTGAAATATTTTGCTATAATTTTAAGGTAATAGGGTAAGTGCTCCATTAGTCGGCCACAATGACATAAAACTGCTTATAAATATAATATGTATAGCTCAAAATCAGATATGATGCATTTCCACATTCCTTTATCTGCCTCCAATTATCATCAATAATAGTGAAGTTGTAAATACTTTTTATTAAGAAATAATGAGTCATTTTATTTTAAATGGTGTGCCCATCATCCTAGTTTGCGATTCTGCTTATTTTTTTGTTAAGAAGACACATCATCTTTAAACGTTAAGTACCTCCTTTTTTTGTTATGTTGTAAATTTGCTTTTTCTTATGTTTTAATGGATTGTGTAACAATGTTCAAACAAAAAAAATATTTTTTTTTACTTAGACTCAATTATTTTTAGAGGGGTGGCCGATCTTTGGGTTTTGAATTCTTATGCATTTCCAATAGTCGGCCATGGCAAATTGACTACTGTTCCTTTACTGTTTGGTTGAACTACCCAGTAGTCAACTGCGTACTTGATATGGATTTTCTAATGTTCATCAAATAGTAATTAAACTATATTGACACAGCGGCAATTTAGCTGTTTTGAATAAAAATTCCGTTTTTAATGTCATTTCTTTAAAAAAAAAAAATTATTTTTGTGCTTTAACTTTTTTTGACAAAAAAAAAGTGGTTTCATCATTTTACTGCTTCTAATGTTGATTTTAGTTTAGAATTCTCAAAAACAGGGTTGAAAACATAGTAAATTCAATCCGTCGTTGCGTTTAGAATATAAGTTCTAATACTTAATTTGTCATTACCAAATGGTAATTTATCGGGAGGTTTTTAAAATAGAATCATGATGCGTTGATGAAATTGATAACACAAATGATCTAATTGCAGTTAGTATTTAATCAGCAATAAATAAACATTCCCATTGTAAGGCATTTTGATGTAATACTGCAATACTTACATTAGCTCAAATTATTTCAATGAGCGTTAAACCTGTGGTCATTCTATTGCTCATTTTGCTAAACTATTTGCTTCACCAAAGGTTCAAGAAACCTGTAATCTACTAAGACCAATTATTCCAAATGTTGGTACCACATTTTATTACTGCTTCTAACCAAATTGGGTGTTTTTTCACAAGGAAATCAAAATTTACTTCTTGTTTAAAATTATGCTGAATTTATTTCAAAATAACATGATTTCAAAGTTGCATTCGTTTCTACCCACTCCATTTTAGTTTATTCATTGTTTATTAATGTTCTTGTTGTAAGCTGTAAGATTAACTTCATGACGTTCCCCATTTCTCAATTTTAATTTACCCGGATACAGGCCCGTCGTTTGGACAATTGGAGCAATTGACCCACTGTACTTTCAAAACATAATTTAAATTTGCATTTTTGCTGGTATTTTGATTATTTCCTTTCAAATACATTGAATTCATATACTTTACTCCCCCCCCCCCCCCCCCATGAAAATACGGACCTGCCAACACAATTCATCTTACTCCAGTTCGTTCACAATAAAATAACTTTTTTTTATGATGAATTGTTATAGATGTGTCAACGATTGCCAATCTTTTAAGTGATTTTCGAACCGATTTTTACTTGCTTTGTTTTGAGGGGATATTGTTTCCAAAACTACAATTTTAATTTTATGCTCCATATGTTGAACTTTCGTTCTAATGAACATTTGACCAGTTAAGTGTCAATAACATCGATCATTAATTCA
This sequence comes from Uloborus diversus, assembly GCF_026930045.1. Lineage (NCBI taxonomy): Eukaryota > Metazoa > Arthropoda > Arachnida > Araneae > Uloboridae > Uloborus > Uloborus diversus. The sequence continues at coordinate 79,331,422 of NC_072737.1, read as the reverse complement.
TTCTTCATCAATCTTGAATTTTATCAGCTTTTTTATTGAGTCCTTATTTTGGCATACACAGTTAATAGAGAAACTTTTTGTGCCAGAAGGGGGGGGGGGGGATTAACGTTCTCATGTTTCCGTAATTCCTTTCCCGAAAAACCCAGGTCTTTTCCATCCTTTAATTTCTATTTTTGTAGTTTAAGATACTACTTTAGTAAATGGTGAAGATAAATAATAAAAAATGTTTTGCATGTGATGCATATCTAGTGATGTGGATCGGGTAAATACCCAGTGGGTAGGTAAATATTTTTTTGGTATTTACCTGGGTAAATACCCAAAAACTGGGTTTTTTACAAAAAAAATGCAAAAAGTGAATGGGAATTTTTTTTAAAAAATCTTAATATAAAATAATTGGTAAAACTGATACATGCATACGTGTTACACAGTTTATAATATTTTTTTATTGAAAGACTTGATGAAATTATGAAAGAAACATATCATGAACCAAGGAATCTTTCTTTTCAATGTCATAATTGGAGGAGTATAAGCAATTCAATGATGAACTTCAGGATTTCAAAATCTCAATCTAGGTTAGTCATATCCAAAATGAAAAAAAAAAGGAAGCATGAGGGATGTTTGGAAGAATAAACTGAGAAGTTATTAAGAATATGATATTATTTATTTGTTTTATTGCTGTTTAAGTGATAACGTGGCAAACATAGAAACAGTTTTCACATTAAGAAATCAAAATATTGTTTTCTGTTGCCTTGCTCATTTGCATTTGCTCCCCGGTACTTTATGATGAAACTTTATTCAAACTATTTTTAATACACGGAATTAGTGATGTAGGGTGGGAAGGTAAATATTTTTTTGGGGGGAGGGGATTTATCCAAAGGCAGGGTAAATCCCCTAGCAATTGCACATTTTTCAAAAAAAAATTAAAATAAAATAAAAAATTAGGTGGTATCAAAAGGTGATGATTTTCTTTTTAAAACATTCGAGACAGTATCGAAATTCCTTCCTGCTACAAGTGCCGCTAACTTTAACTTTTCTTTCTCATTAGCAGTTCTTTATCCTTTTGAAACAAACCTCAGCAGTTTCTTTCCTTTAGAATAAATTTTTAAAAATTTTCTTCATTTTCAAACACATTTTACTGAAAAAGGATTGATCAAGTGTTTTCATGCTAAAATTTATGTTGTATTACATTTAGTTTTAGCATTAAATAGTTTTGTTCTTTAAATTAAAACATTGTCAAACAGCTGTAACGTCTATTTTTTCTCACACTCAATACATATGCTTGAAATACAATAAAAAGAGAAAGTCAAAATATCAAAATGAAATAAGCGAACTGAGGACTGATACGTTATCAGGGGGTGGACCAGCCACTGAGTTCGCAAGGTCCATTCCTCAGTTTTTTTAATGTTTCTGTATGTTGTGTGTGTGTGTGTGTATATATATATATATATATATATATATATATATATATATATATATATATGAGATGCAGAATACGCCTGAACACTTGAACTAGATTTGAAGGAATTTCTGCAAAAGATATGGATAAATAAATAGTAATAATAAATTGAGCGATATTTTGTTACATTTTGATGTCATGCAGGGACATATTACTGGGTTATAAAAGACTAGAACCTTAAAAAATTGATGCTTGATTTTTTTTTTTTTTTTTTTTTTTTTTTTTTTGTAACCAGTTAAGCTTTTTACTTTTTGTAGAATGGCTTTTTATATCTGAAATTTGGCAAGCAGCATTGATTAGACATATCCAACACATTTAATGTGAATGTCATATTAGATTGCTAAATTGTTTCACACAATAATTCTTTAAATATGTGATCAAAATACAATTTTTGGGCAAAAATTTATTGTTTTGTATATGGTTGGTATATATATATATACATAGTGGAATACATACAGAAAAGTATTTTAGTTGAATAAAAATATTTGAAATAAATACCCGGGTATATACCCTGGGTATTTACCCCTAAAAATAAATTCCCAGGTATTTTACATCACTATGCATATCCAAACTGGTTGCAAATTTAAAAATAATACAGTGAAACCTGTGTAAGTTGACCTCTTGCGGTGCACCACTTTAGTGTCAATTTATAGAGGTTGGTTTAATATAGGACTAATTCTGTACCTGAAAAGTGTGGTCAACTTTACAGGTTTTACTGTATAAACATAGATCTTACGAAGAATCAAGAATGCAGAATTCTTTCATAATTATTGGAATAATTAATTTTGTACATACAATTCTGTACTGTTAATTCCGCATTCAATTTTGTTTAAATTTATTCACTTATCCCCCAATAAGAGTAATGAAAATGAATTGACCGACTACTGGCTCGTACATGGCCAAGCACTGGATTTCTATGGCCGACTACTGGAGCATTTTCTTGTATTAACAATAGGTCAGTTTTTAAAGTAAAAATGTTTTTATTTCTGAAACAATTTAGTGACTCATCATCAGAAAGGTATGGCCTAAAGTCTTGCACTTCTTTTGTTGTGTTGACTGCTGAAATTTGTAGGTTAACAAAAAACAGCGATCGCTTTCTTAAATGGCTATACTACTGGAGCTCTTACCCGACATGAAGTTGAATTTTATAAAATGAAGAGATAATTTTTAAATAACTACTATTCACAAAGTTTTGGAATTATTGTTTTAAATTAAGTTTTTGTATTAAATTTTTAAGTGATATTAATTTTACTATTAAGATTTTGTTTCAATTATTTTTATTTTCTATATTGGCAGGGATATGTATGCCTGGGATGAAACTAGAGAAAAAGCAATATCTGTGTACTATCAACATCGAGATGAAATGATGTATCAAAGTGCTTCTGCAATAGCTAAAGATTTGCACATTTCTGAGACAAAAACAGAACACTCTTAATGATTTTTGAATATAGACCTTAATTCCAAAAACATAGCTAATTTATTGTTGAATTTTTAAATTACCATCATAAGGTATATTTATTGATGAATGTAACCACTGGAAGAGGGGAAAAAGCTATGTCACATTGTTTCATTATTTTAGAATTGCTACAGCATGTAATTGAAACAGTAAAAACTGTTGCAAAAATATTAGCATTCATTGTTTTGTTATTTTTAAAAAATGTTTTCAGAATTTAATAAAAAACAGGATGACAAATAATTTTTTAAATCTTTCAAGTATTATTGTGTCTAAATTTATTGAGGATGAAGATAACTGCTATTATTCATAGTACAAAATCACTGGTAATCCAATAGTGCTGAAAACCAGTTTGGGTAACTTCGAAATAGAACCCAAGTGTCCGCAGAAAGTCATAATCAATCAAGCAAATCATTTGCATTTATACATTTGAATATATTTTTTTTTCAATTTAATTCCAGTTTTATGTTTTAAATATTATAGTGAATCAGCTACATTATGCAAAATGCCCTTAATATTAATAAATAGGAGCTTAAAAACTCAATTTTAGGCTATCTTTGATAGTTTTGAGTTAATGAGGGTTGTTTGGGAGCAGTTCGATGGAGAATTAGTTCTATGCTCAGGAAATTTGTTGACCTTGAGATCTGAAAAATGCAGTTGTAAGCTATCTATGGCTACATTAAGAGGTTCAGTAACTAAAAATCGTGATCGATAAATTTTTCGAAATTGAAATGCGATTAGGGTTTTGTGATTAATTAAAAGGTGTACACATAAATGGGGAGGGGGGAATGCAAAAGAGAAAAGTAAACATAAAAAATACAGTTACAGAGTTGGGATTGATAGGGAAACTTAATAGTTTTGGTTGGGTTGAACTGATTGAGTTAGTAATTGAACATATAATAAAAAACTTATACAACTACTGAATTGACTTCAAATTATAAATTATTTAACCAGGGTTCCACTCATTCTTGAGAAAAATTCAAGGACTTGGATCCCCATTCTGTTTAGAAACTTGATAGCAATATTCACCTTATAAGGCATGATGGACTACTCAGTGAGAACTCCCATCACGTGACATAGCATGATTGGCAATTAACATATTAAAAGTGTTTTTATCATTAGCATAAATACATACACCAGCATTACAAAACCTTGAGAACACACTGTATTGTCTTTATAAACATTTTTGAAATAGAAATGATATTAAATATTACTTTATAAGAATATCTGAGAAAATTTAGCTTACATCAAAACATGCATGGTGGTGGTTCTCGTTTTACAATTTCAATATCATTGAATATAACTTGCACTCCTCCTCCAATAGTTTGAGTAATATCAGCCTAAATAAAAATTAACTTGTGGTATGAATAAAGTTTCAACAAAACATTCCCTATGCATATATATATATATATATATATATATATATATATATATATATATATATATATATATATATGAAATTCAATTAGTTGAGCATATATAATTGGTGTTTACTTATGTAAATTGAATGAACAAGGGAACTTTGAACATTGAACCAGATGATTTTCTCATTGTAAAAAAAATTGCAGCTTTACATTTATTGCTGATGTAGGCACTTTCATGTTATGATAATATTCATTCAAGACAGAAGAAATAGTTGAAAAAAAAAAATAAATTCATTCATTGAGACTTCAGTGCACTTTGATCTCAACAACAATGGTCATTGTAAATGGGCAGGGGGGAAATCATCAGAGAGTGATTGAACAGGTGTGCAAAGGACCAAAAGAAAAAATTTCAAGAAGGAGACTCATACCGGTATTCCCTCCCTTAAAAAAATCATCAAAAACAATCTTTTTCTCAGGATTGTTTTCATCTATTTTTCGGTGTGGGCCTCAATCCTATTATCCCCATGTCTGAAAAGATGTTCACATTGAAAAACAAATTTTAAAAAATCTTGGAAACATTGCATGTTGCATATGAGTCACACTGCAGATCTTCTGCAAACTTCCTTTATTATATTGTATTTATTCAAGTTACATTCGGATATTAAGATTAAAAATGAAATTAAATATGCATATAATATAGCAATAATGTGTATTTAGTGTATTTATACAAGGTGGCGACAGGAAATGTGAAAAAAAGTTCCTTGATATTTCCCTGATTAAGCTCACCAAATTTCCCTGATTTACGTTACCAGTGATAATGGTTTCCTTTCTTTGCCCTACCTGAAAACCAATTGGGGCAAACCTTACCTGGCAGCATCATAATACTATGTTTAAAATTTGTGTAACCTTCACAATGTGGTCACATTAGGTTTGCCTCAAGTATAGATAAGGAACTAGAGCAAACAGATAAAAAAAAAATTTAAGTTTGTTTCAGGGAATCCTTCTTTTAAAACTCTAAACTCTTATGAAATAATTGTATTTTTTATTAATTAATGCCTAAAATCTTTAATAACAACAAATCTACCTATATAATTGACTATTATCCCTTTTTTTGGCAATAATTAAAATTACTACCCAAACTAAACTGACACCAGGACATAACAAGTATATAGAATACTTTTTTTTTAAGATGGTAGCTAAACAGAAAGCTTAACATAAAAAGATAATATGAAAATATTTGACTCAATATACATACTTTAAATAAATATGTTTCAGTTTCGCCTGAAAAGGTTTGTTCTTGATATTGAAGAGCATACTTAGAAGCTTTACTTTTCAATATATCCTTTAATTCCAAATTACAAAATGATTTGGTTTTTTTCTTATTAGGCTTAAGAATATTACCTAAAACAACAATAAAAAATTTGAAATGTTACTGAAACAGAATTATAACCAAAATGTAAGTAAAATGAAAAAAAAAAAAAAAAAGTTTACTTGAATATAAACATTTTTTTGGTTCATGCACAATCCATAAACCTCCTCCACCAACGTGTGATTTTTGATGTCGGACATTTGCAACCACTGGACTCTATGGAGGAAAAAATCAAAGACAAAAAGCATCAAGGATTGGAATTGATGTATTGAATAGGAATTAATATTATGTCTTCCAATATCTTGAACATTTTTTTAATCACCCAAAAGGAAAATTAAATTAACATTTCAATGTTTAAAAAACTTACAAATATTTGCTAAAATTTTATTATAAAAGGCCAATTTCCTTTTGACTTTTGAGTGACAATAATTGCCGGGAGAATTTCAAAGCAACAGTTTAAGGACAAAACTGGGTACCAGGCATTGAAACAGTTATTGTTTTTGTTATAGTTGAAAGTTGAAATTGATTTATATTTAGTGTTACGCAAGCTGTTGGTTGAAAAGTTAGAAAATTTTCATTATTGTCAGTACAGGTTGTATGAGACAAAACTGAGTTTCTGTTCATTCTAAAATTCATTTAGCTCATGCGGTAGACACATAAAGAACAAATGTGCTATACAGTTTGGCAGGCAACTTCTTCACTCAGAGGCAGAGTCGGCGAGTGGGGCTTATAAGTGCGGGGGGCAAATTTTTTTCAGGAAGTTAAAGACTATTTTAGGTTATCTTGAGTAACTTAGGGGAGGGGGGGGGGGGAGCTTCTGATGTTCTCTCGCTAAATGATTTGGAATTGTAGTTTTAAAAACAAGTTTTGTCAACGTTTGGGGAATGGAGAGGAGTTTCTAGGGTTGTCCCCGTGATGTTTTTTTATTTAAATAAAGTCAAATTAATCATAATAATAATAAAAACGAAGAAGTTTGGAGTGTCTTTGGTAATGTAAGGAAGGCTCTTCCCGGAAAAAAATCTGAAACTGATGTTTTTAAGACTTAAATTAAAGTTATCTTCAGCAAACTTAGAGCAAGGGGCTTGGGGTTCTCCCCCAGAAATTTTGCATAGTTTAAACATTTTTTAAACGTCTTTTGAAACATTATTTCTGATTTCACTTTTATTGACTTAAGGAGGAATGAAAGGGTTTGGATGGTGTCTCAGTATTTTTTTTTTCAACTGATGAAATCAAAAGAACTCAGTCTTGAACTTCCTTTGGGGACTTCAGAAAAAGATCCCCGGATTTTTTTTCTAAATTGCAGTCTTGTGCTATCATTTAGCGCATTTAGTTTTACGCTATCTAGGGGATTCTCTTCATGATTTTTTCCCCTCAAACTGGAGTCTTTATAACTCAAATTTAGGTCATCTTTGAATTTAAAGGGAGAAGGGAGTGCGCTTGGGAATTTTCTCCCGGAAAATCTTCAAAATTGAAGCATTAAAACTGAACTTTTAAACAATATTTGGTGATGTTAATGTCAGGGATGAGATTTTTCCAACTTTTGCTGGAATTCTGGCTTTTTCTGTTGGTTTTTAAAACCTTTCCTTCTTTTCCTCCTTTTTTTTGCCTTTTTCAGGCCTTATTTTTCTCGAAAATCGGAAAGGAATTACGATTTTTTTTTAAATTTTCGGTCCCCGATTTCTTATTGTATTTTTTCTCCTCGAACCTTCATCCACCACAATATCTGTTAAAAACGTATGTTTTGGAATCATGCCAACGACATCAAACACATGCTGCACCGAAAGTTGCATGCCTCGTTTGAGATTTCAATCATTTTGCATCCTGCAAGTATTTCAACTATTTTTAATGTATGGGTGGTTTTATACTGTATGCTACCCTATATCTGCTTATTTTATTCATCATTTCAATAATATTTTTATTTCTTTAATTAATTTTTAAAAAAATGCAAAAGTCAATCAAAAAATGTCTCTTAGCACCAACACTCTCAAATTTTATTGAAACTTTGCATGGTTACTTTTTTGTATATTTAAGAAAGAGTAAAAAGTATTTATGGTGAATCTCAAATGGTTTAGGATTTACAGCTTGTTAAAAGTTTTGGGATTTCATGATTAAATGAGGCAGCTGCAAGCTGTTCTTTTGATTCCGAAATCATATTAGGAAGTTTTTAAAAACAAATTTAGGGTTCCAATGCAAGGAAAAAGATAACCAATCGTTTATATACATATTTATTTATTTTCAATTCTTACTATGAAAAGTATGTTCTGCCACATAAAGAAATTTTAGATTTTTCTCTCTATGGTAAATTTTTACTTTACAACCAGACCTAATTTTAAAATTTATGTTCTCACTCGTTTAACACTTTAAACTCAAATATTTTTAATGAAAAAAAATGTATTTTTCTCCAAAAAATATGAAAAGTTGATACTATTGTGTGATGCAGCCAAGATTGACCTCTGGCTCCCCCAACCCTTTGTTCAAGGACTCAGAGGTTAGAAATTGTTGCCTCTTTTTCAAAATTTAGATTTATTTAGGAATACAGCAAATTGTACAAAATTATTACTGAAACTTAATTAAATACGTATTACCATTAAAACTGGTAAATTAGCCATTTTTTGTTGAATTTTTGAATATTATGGCTTTTAGTTTCTATTTTGACAAAGGTTTTGGATATCATCCCTTTCACGAAATTTTTTTGAATTTCCTCTTTTTTGCTCTGTGACCACTCTCATCCCTGTAATGTTCGGGTTATCTCACCCGGAATGTTTTGAAATTGAAATCTTATCACTGAGGCAATGTTTGATGATGAAAAAAGTGCAGGGGCTTCGCCCCCTCCCCCTGAATCGCCATCACTGATCAGAGATATATGGAATCTTGTCTCAGTTCATAACCAGTCTCCAAATCAGAGCAGAAGCAAAATGTGAGTGTGATTATGTTAGCACAATTATTCAGTATTGTAACAGTCTAGTTTTTTTTTCTTTAGTTTCGTCATGAGCAAAATTTTTCAGGAATTTTCCGGCCAATGAAAAAAGTATAAATATTTTCTCTTCTGGACAACTATACAACATGCCATATATATATATATATATATGATGGTCTATAACACACACCTATAGCTTAAAACTATATTTTTTTGTTTTTAGTATAAACATGCAAGTCCATAAAGATTTTGGTGTTAGGGTTGTTCATACTTCAGATTTATATTTTAAGTCTTTTATATTAACAGCATCATGCAATAAAATTTAAAGTTGATGAAGTTTTAAATGACATGGTTTTGAAAGAAAAGAATTAATTACTAAGAAGTTTTGAAATGCATAGAAAGAAGTGAAAAAACAATCAATAGATTTTGTCAATCCCAAAACTACCTACATAGCTAAATATTTTTTTTTAACTTTCTTCCTTTTTATAAGTTACTAAAAAAGAAATAGTAAGTGATACAAAGGTCTTTGATACCTGTCCATTAAAGTTATTGGAGCTTATTAAGTGTAGCCTAAAATTAAATACAATTTCAAATAACAAGAAATAGTTGAAAAAAGGGGTAAAATTTTACTTTTGGAACTTATAGGCAATGTGATATTAAAAACACTTTTTAAAATATTTAAAACTCAGAATGTTAGAATTAATCTATTAACAAATATAATTATACCAAAAGATTTCATCAACTTCTATATTTACTACAGAAACAATTTAAAAAAGTTTTATAGTAATAAAATGTATTAACCACCAATTGCATTGGTGCTTACATTTAGTAATTTTTAATATAGCTCCAGACTTGAAAACTTTGTGCTTGATATCTGCCAGGGGCGTAGCTAAGGGGGGGGGGTTGAGGACAAACCCCCCTTGAAACGTTAGTCTCAAAAAAAAAGAGAAAAAAGAAGAGGGAAGAGAAAGAAAAAAAGAAGAAAAAGAAAAAAAAATCACTACGACTTTTTTCTGTGTAACAAAGGTCAAAAATTCACTTCGCTCCCACCCCCAGCCCCCAATGCCATTGAAAATCTGCTCCATGAGTGACCCTCAAGTATAAAGACGCCTCCCTCTGCTGCGACAATTTTTTGATAATTGAGTGAAATTTGACACTTCGCTTTAGAAATGAGATTGTTTGTTAAATCCACGTATAGGCAGCCTTTCTTTGTCATAGATTCTGCAAATTGTTAAATATGTTTAATTTTATGAGTCGCGCAGTGGGAATATTGCATACAGTCGAATCTGTATATTTCGAATTTCACATTAAAAAAAATCGAGATAAAGAGGTTTTGAATTAGGGAGGCTTTAAGAAACTTTTTATAGAAATTTGAAAGATGATGGTGAAAATTTGAAATCGATGCTAAAGACAATATGGGCTCTTGTTTAAAATTCCTCTTTGTTAGTTTTGTTAGGTATTTATTCTATTATTACATTATTAAGTGCTTTATTGTGAGTTTAAGGAATCATTTTGACTTTCTTTTCACTCCTATCATTTCGGTTTTCTAAGGAATCACAATTTTAAGAAAGAGAGCAACCAAAGAACAGTACTAATCCAGATAACAGAGCGAAATGGCTTTTAACTTGAATGACCTTTAACCATGAACTTTAATGTTCATCTTAACATGCCAAACCTGTGAATTTCACCCCTTAACTCTTCTTCCAAGAAAGTGCGCGAAACGACTGTCCTTTGGTTAATCTTCCTGGAAAGCCTATTCAGCTCTTGAAGACAATTCCTCTGAGTTGAAGAACATGTTTTTGCTTGCTGCTTTGAAGATCATTGGGCTTCGAATCCGAAAATGATAGCATAACCGGAATTCGAGACGATAGAGGTTTTTGTTGGTCTGGTCTCGTGTGTGTCATAGGTCATAGTCAAAACAACCTTTGCTAACCAGAGTATCCATTGCAATCACATTGATTCTTCAGCCAGTATTTACTGCCTATTCTTTTGGAAACGTACAGTCTGTTTAAAGTAGTACATTCTAAGTGAAAGTTGCTGCATAATGAAACAAACAAGACCGATAACAAGCTTTTTTCAACTCAAAGAAAAAAATTAAAATGACGAAAAGGATTGCTCTAAAAAGAGAAAGTTAACGTCGTCTGAAGAAAACGAAGTACAGTCTGCAAAGCAGCGTTAGTCCCATCGGACCCTTCTGAAGGTAATTTTATTTTAATTCAAAAGAAAAACTGCATAGCATTACATGAATAAAATGTTTAAAAACGAGATGAATCTAGATTATTTCTATTAGCTTGGTTCGGATTAAAAAGTAGAAAATAAAATACTACTGTTTATAATACCCGAAAATTGTTGTTGCTCTCTCAAATAGATATTTATGTAAATTCTAAAGCAGCTAATAAAATTAAAAATAAATATCTTTATGGATTATCTTTATAGTCTGACCACCGATGAGATTGAAAATCAAACATCCAGTTTACAAGCGGAAATGGAAGTATCTATTAGCTTTTAGGAATGCGGGCTTTTGTAGATGTGTGTTAGCCTCTAAATTAAGCAGTCACACTGAAATGAACGGAACACGCTCATCAGATGTTTGATTTCCCCCTGATTTGGATAGACTGATTTTGACAAGACGTTGCTAGAAAATTTCACTTTAAATTGAATGGAGGGAAAAGAAAAAAAGTTGAATTTTCCATAACATTAAAAAAATAAAAAATTCTTTGCTTTTGTTTTGTTTGACACAAGTATCGGAATTGGGGCACGCCATTCCAAAGTATGTAAGACTCACCTCCCTCTTATTTTTTTTAATACTAAAAAAATTTACACACACACACACACACACACACACACATATATATATATATATATATAAGAAGACCCCCCCCCCCCCCCCGAAAGTCGGGTCTAGCTACGCCTCTGATATCTGCTAACCTGAGTTTAGAACAAATAATGTTTTCTAACAATGGATTTCAAGAAAAGTATATTTTAAAAGCATCCATGCTTACAAATCTGTTATTGGACGGTCAAAAAGTAAAAAATATAAGTAAAAAATATAAATATATATTTTTATATAATCAACTAAAATTTTATAACTATAAATATTAACCTTCTTACCCGTTTTGGTGCATGCGAAGTCTTGACTTGATTATTTTTATAAAAATGTAATATAGGATTGTTATTCAACGATACATCAGATTGAGTAATTACATTTTGAACTGAATCTGAAAAAGTAACATGAACAAGAAATTATATATATTCTACCACTCAAATATTGTTGTCTCAGAGCAAAAGTAGGATATCTTAGTGTTAATTCAGGGATTAGACGTCTTAGTGTTGCTCTAAGGCGACGATATAATGGTTTGCATCAATCTTAGAACACTGCCTTTTGTTGCTTTTTTGAGATAAACATTTACTAAGAGAAAACTTCACCAAACATTCTATTTAAAATCCATGAATTTTGCTTTATATTTAAGTAAATTTGGATATGATAGATTTTAGACCATTAAATTTCAATAAATGAAATGCAACTTGATCGACTTATTTATCATACAAATGCAGACCCATAATTTTACTCACATAATAATTTTGGCTAGTAAAAATATTATGTGTGGTAGGAAAAGTATACACACTTAATAGTCCAAAAATGATGTTTATAAAACATAAAATAAGCTTGCAATATAGCTTAAACTGTGGCCCATTTTAGGGTCATGTATTGTTCTATAATTTCCTTAATGGGCATGTAGGCTGATTAGCAGAACACAAAATAATGTTTATTTTTTCTTCTTTTCTGTTCCGTTTATGCTTTGATTAAACTTTTTAAGTGTTTTAATTTAAACTTGTCATCTTATAATCGGAACTAATAATGAATCAATCACCTGGCTCATTACTAATGCATATGTGACTTATTACTAATGGAACAAAGTGGTTGACTTTAAAAAATACTTAATAACTTATTTGAGGACTCTACTTTTCTGTTTTCTCGGAATATTCTGGCTAGTGCGCTTAATTATTTTACTGTGTGTATATCTCAAGGGGTACTACTAATCTGCTGAATTTCATCCCCACCTGAATTTCCGAGACTGTAAAGCCTCTTTGCAAGTTATTATTCTTCAATGCATTATTCCCTGCTTCCTTTCCAAAAATTGAAACATTTTTGTCTTGTATTTCAAGATTGTAAGCAGTTTTCGCAAGCGATATCTACGAAGTTAAGGAATTCCTAAGCATTTTACATTATTGTACTTATTTACTGTCCTTATGTGAATTTTTGAGTAAAAGCAGTGTTGTAGATTGCACCCAACAGTTACATTCTTCAAAATGAAAGAAAATGCATGGAAAATAAAGCATCACAAGTGTATTAAAATTTTAATTTCTTATTGCAATTTTTTTAAAAAAAGTAAACGTTTTCTGGACAATCTGAATTTGACTAATTGCACTAATAAATAATCAAGAGTCTATTTTATTTTTTTATACATTAATCAGTACTGACATGGAGTAACGGCACCAGTAACAGACATGCTTAAAACATCGCTCTCAGGTTAACTCAATTTTCTGAGCCTTTTAATGTATTTAGACTTTTATAATGCTGAAAATGTACAGTCTTGAGCAAAGAAGAGACCGAGGGGACCTGATTCAGTTGTTTAAATTTATTAAAATGAAAGATGTTACAGAGCTAAAGTTTAGCACTGAAAACAGGACAAGGGGTCATTGTTTTAAGCTATTTAAATCTCAGGCTAACATGGATATTAGGAAAAATTATTATTTTAGCAGGGTAGTGGAACCTTGGAACAGCTTAACGGAAGAGGTGGTAATGAGCAAGGAAGTAGATAGTTTTAAGAGGGCCATTGATCTTCACTGGTGATTGTAAATCGACTAGGACCAGTCTAGCTGGGCCCAGAGCCTGTTGCTGGTCGTCACTTTTGTATTTGTATAAAACTATTTTTCTTGCATGCAACTACATCTCATCTAACATTTGGCTTCTTCTGGATCTTCTGAATGCGTTAATTCAATTTTTATTTGCTCCATTTTGAAAAAAGGTCCGACCCCCAGCAACAGACCCCAACAATTCTGATGATATCCAGTAACAGATAGGATGAGGAAAGGATGAGTGATGGACATAATTCCCTTTTTCTCTTCAAAATGTGCAAAAGTTCTTTACTTTTAGATTGAAAACTAAACTAAATACAAATGTACATGAAACACCGGAAAACCTTGTGGAAGCTGTTCATAACCTTCCACCACTGCCTTGTAAACATCAAATGGATCATAAAATTCACTCTGATAACATAGGATGGTTGCACCGTGTTCATGTGTTGTAGCAACATCAGTTTTACCCTTCTAAAATTCTTATTATTTAATTCCAAACTTACGACTATCTGCTACTGGACCCTTGTATGTTAATGGTGCTGTTACCCTAACTCATAAAAAAAAATTTGAAAGAAAACTTTGGCAAATTCTACACTTGCAACAAAAGACATTTAAAGAAAATAAAACTAAAACTAATTTATAAATAAGAGTAAAAATATTTTTTATATTTACCAAGATTAATTTTTGATTTACAAAATCTTGGGATCAAAGTAGAAAAATGGGAAACACTTGATAGATTTGAACACTTTGATTTCGCTTCTGATACACTCATAGAAGTAGCAAAGGAAGGTTTACTAAACAGTGTAAGTTGTGTATCACAAAGTTCATTATCTTCTTGATTCTTTTCATTTACAATTTCTTTGAACATTTTAAACTGTTTATTCTTTATGCACATTTTTCTTTCCAATTCAATCTGTTTTTTAAACAGCCTCTTTTCCTAAAGTGAAAATATATGTAACATTATTGTTAATGTTCCTTTATTCGGTAACTGAATTCCAGTCTATCCTTTTATTTTGATTCCTGAATTTTTTTTTTCTTTTTTTTTTGGGGATTTTTTTTAACGATAATTTTTAAATTATGTAAATTTTATTATTATATTATTTTTATAACTTCCTACTGAGCTGATAATTTTTTATTTCTTCACCAACAAATTTATTTCCAAAATGGATGTTAATAAAACAAAATCATTTTTTTGAAATTTCATATTAGGAAACATCCACAAATTAAGTCTTGCCTTAAAAACTAACTCCAAGGTTTTAGTTTTTGCTTCAAAGTTTACATTTTTGTAACTTTCAAAATCAAAATTGAAAAAGAAAAAAGGAAAAATGCTCTTTCAACAATTTGATAAACTGCATTGTATGACTGATTCTTCCAAAAATACCTCAATTTAATAACCATATTTTTAAAAAGTTAACATTACGATAAATTTACATATCATATTCGCTATATTAATCATGTGCATTACCAACTTTTCAATCATTGAGCTGCCTCTAATTGTTAGATCGCGCTATAGCTTGATATTATTTTTTCTTTCATGAAAAAGAACTAAATTTGAGGTAAGAAAATCTTAGTTTCATACTTCAAAAGCAAGCTTCATCCTAATTTGAACTGATATATTTCAAACTTTTCAATAATTTCTCTTAAAAAGAGCACATTTATAAGATATTTTTGCACAGCAGACAACATTTACTTTTGCCTTCATACAGTTTGTAAGACTTCATTCCGTATGAAATAAGTGGTTGTTAGTCGCATTTTGCATCCAAAATTTTCGTTTTGATGACTGTTTTGCCATTCTGATTGTCATTTTTGATGATTACCTTTTTATAAGACTATGGGCTGATGATTAGAATTTCAATGGTTAGTCGATTGTCGGGTATTTTATTTAGATCAGGACCTATTTGTAGATATGCATAATTTTAAAACACTATCAATCCCTCATACCTTTTTAATTTAAATTATTTTTTAATACTTTTTTGCTTACTCTTTCATAATTTGGTCCGCAAAGCTGTAACGTTTTGGGATAATTTGTAACAAATACATAACTCTTGTAACACTTATTGGTTGCTTTGCTCAAGCAATACGAAATATTTTTAAATTATGCCCAAGTAGAATATTCTGGAAACTAAAACAAAAAAGCTACGTGCTAACGAGGCCTAACTTTCATATCCTATTATCAAACTGTTGGAATATGCTGATCAGTTTTTCTTTTTTTTCTCCTTGTCTTAAGAAAGACATTAACTTATTGAAAAGGGCTCAAAGGAGGACTACTGGGTCAGTAAATAGGCTTTTAGTTTTAAATTATGATTTGATTTTTAAAAAGCCACTCTTTTACATTTTAAGAGTTTTTAAAGAGGAGGGTACTTTGCAGCAACAATTAAAAATCACTGAGCAACCGAGAATACGAAGAAAAATACTTTAATGTAAAGAATACAACACAATTAAAACAAAATACCATAGTTGATTTTAAGCAATTCCTCTCAAGTTCTAATTTTTCCTTAACATTTGATTCAATTTTTCTTAGCTTTTCATCTTGCTCTGAAATTAATACATCTTTTTTCTTAACCTAGAGGAGAAATGATGTATGTATATTTTTTTTTATAGATAAACATTCAAAAGCCTGTTTATAGCTTATACTTATTTGTAACCCGCCCAAATTATATTTGGTTTCATTTTTCACTCATTAAATTAATGTATCTAAAATAATCATCAAAGCATGCATAAATCTTAAAAACATATATCCATCAAAAATTTTGATAGAAAAATAATAGATATTTCTTTGTTGTTTACATTCATTTCTGCTTAAGTTAAGGGAGAAATATTTCACTTTGCCAAAACATTTAAAAACTTCTCACAGTATGCTGTTTTTTTATTCAGGAAAGTAAATAAATGTTCTATGAGAGTGGAATAAAACAAAAATTAAAATTAGGTCAAATGAGAAAAATTGAATGGGAAAAAATCAAATGAAAAAAACAGTGTTGAAAAACAATTCCCATTACATGAATAATGAATCTTGTAGAATAAAAATGATCTAACCTTTGCAACAATTTAGAATTTTTATGCATTCAAAACCCAAAATTTTTTTAACAAATAATTATAATTCTGTACACTTCACTCAAACCAGGTGCCAAAGGCAGCTAATCTAGCCACCCTTACGGCTAGTTAACATTGATTTGCCACAAAACAAGTAAAGAACTCCTTTGAAATATCCAATTTTAGTCAAAAAGAAGATGCACAACTAAACTGTATATGGGTAATAGAAATTTTAACTGCTTCAACTAATAATTTTCAACATATTGTTGCTTGAAAAAAATTGTGACACAACTCAAAAAAAAAAAAAAATACCGAAAATGAGATTTTTATTGATAATGCTTTGAAAAAATTGATCTTTTATGTGGAATAAAGACACAAGTTGTAGATAGCAAAGTTGCCAGTTGATGGCAACTTTGATTAAAACCTAATTTGACCAAAATTTGATTAAAATTTCGAGCAATCCTAAAAGGCTAGAACGAAAGCTGCATGAAATAAACAAGAAAGATTGTATTTACCATTTTAAAGGGGAATAGCAATAATTATTTAAAAAATGGCCTCCTAAAAAAGTTGCTTTTTTGAATTGTGTCACTATTTTTTTCAAGCCGCTATATGTGAAATATGTAAGTTATTTTTAGAGAAAAGGCAATTTCATGTCCTTGAATAAAAAAAAAAGCTGATTAAGCTAGTAAACCATGTATGTTAATTATCATTAAATTTGTTGTAAATATCACTACCATGGCTCTTGTTCCAAAATGCAATCTTTATTATTTAAAAACCGAAAAGCTTTAAAAGCAAAGACAACAATCAGTTAAGTTTATTTCATTTCAAGATTTTAACTACATTTGGAAATTTATGCACGAGAAAATGAAATTCTATTCCTTCCCATTCATTAAAATGTCACTAGAGGTGATTGCTATTACCATAGTATAAAAGTTTTTAACTTTCACTCACCACTAAATGATGCTTTCACATTTATTTGACCTGTAATGGAACATGCCAACCACCTGCTCTTACATGCAGAGGGTCAACTTCAGTTTCAGCAAGGAAAAATAATTTCATTTTGTTATTTTTACTCCGAAATTTCCCCCAGTCAGATTAATCCAGTCAGACATTTTGCATGACCTATTAAAAGTTTTGACGTTTCGAATTTCCTATACTATTGTGCTTAAAAAACTGAGTAACTTAAGGGCATCAATTTAATATTAGTTTCAGAATAAATATTTTAATGGTAAATATATTCTATACTTATGTTGTACTGTATGTAAAAGTTCTTTAATTTTTAATCATATTGAATTATTAAGGTAAGTTGTGTAATAAAATTGTTGTAGTTTGAAAAAATAGTTTTAAACACTCAAATTAAATATACAAAATAATATGAAGCCAACTGCATGAGACAACTAATGATGCTTAATCAATATCCATAGATAAGAAAGTAGGTTCACTTTGGTTTGAACAAACTTCTTATTTCTTTCATGAAATAGAGAAATGATAATTATATATCACAAATAATGTGAATTTTATCAGGTAAGAGCAAATTACTTCAAGTTTTATACTGTCAACTTGATTTCTCAAAGCTGAAATCTTCTTCTCCAACTCCTCTTTTACATTATCTATGACAGATACTTTCTTTTCCAATTCTATGACTAGCTCTGTTTTTGATTCCAAATTCATTTGCAATGCTTTTGTTGCCTGAAAAATAATTACATATATATAGTAGGGCATGAAAAATCTTAACACAAAATCTCTGACAGAGCCAATGAGAAGATTAAACATCTGCAGTAGAATTAATCAAAGCTACTGTCATAGCTATGTTATTTCCTTCTAAGGAAATAAAGGAAAAGTAGGAAAATATCTTTGAAAAATGCTGGAAGCATGTTCAAATACTTACCTCTTTTAATTCTTCATTTTCCTGAACTATAGCAACCAAGTTATTTTTCAAGTTAGCTCCTATAACATATTTTAGAACAAGAATCAAAACCAGAAAAGAATAGCTATGTCCAAGCATAATAAGCATTCATTGCCTTACTTCAGTACTTTAACTATCAAAAATGAATAATAAGTTTTTTACCTTTATAAGATCTGCATGAACAAAATATATAATATTTCTTTTACAAAACTAGTCTTTTGTATTTTCCATAATACAGTAAAAAATTAAAATAGAGCAACATCCAGCTCAATAATAACAATGATAACAATAATAGTAATTCAGGAAGTGAAATAATATGAATAATAACTATAGTTGTGGCACACTTAACCTGGCAGTGTAATAGTTGTGATTACGACCTGTGTAGCTTTCACAATGCTCCTAGGTTAGGTTTGCCTTAACAACAGGGCCGCCAAGAGCTCAACCCGAGCCCCGGGGCAAAATAGTGACTTGCAAACCCCCCTCCAATCACAAAAAAAAAAAAAAAAAAAAAATACTGTTGACTGCCCTCATTCATATTTCAGTAATTTCAAGTGCGCTTTCTATACCACAACATCTGCTTCATAGTTATCTTAGGCGTCATACCATGAGTCAGTGTACAGTGGAGAAACGGAATCGTATTTGGTAGCTTTTCTTTGTAAGAAATATAAAAAAAAGCTGGTTAAATAAAAAAAAAAGCTAACCGCTCTAATGTTAGACAAACATCTCAACCTCAACACTTTGAAAATTCTTGAAGTCATTAATTTTTCTTCAAACGTATATATAACAAGAGAGAGAGGGTCTACATTTTTGTTTGGAGAGGGGGGGGAGACTTTCCTTACAGTTATCGCACAATTAAATTTAGAGAATTGCGTTGAGCGGGGAAAGAGAAAAACCATATAAAGCAACAGTCATAAGTGTAACATTCGCGAAGGTCCTCCTCCCTAGGAAAAATGTTCGAAACTATAGTTCTAAAATTGCTGTTTAAACCAACACTGGTAATGTTAGGAGGAGGAGAGGTTCAGGGACTTTTATGAAAGGTTACAGCTCATAGACTCTGCCTTTGAAATTTCTCGAAATCAAGGTCCTAAACATTAAGTTTTTGACGATTTTTAATGAGAGGGAGGGGTGGGGGGTGAGAGAGGAGGATGATCAGGGAGGCTCTCTAACTTTTCAAAAGTAGAAATTAAATATCTTCTTAATGCTAAGTTGCAAACCATCTTTGTTAAAGTTTTGGAAATAGAAGAGTTTTGAGCAATCTTTCCTCGAAAAATTTTGAATTATAGGCCCTTAAAACACAATTATAAGCCCTCTTTGTAAACATTAGGGAAAAGGTTTGGATTCGAAGCTTCTCCGCCAAAATTTTTTCGGAATTGAAAATCTAAAAAGGAAATCTTGGACGAGTTTTTATGATGTGGAGGGAGAGAGGATTGGGAGTATTCTCAGCGAATTGTTTGGAAATTTAAGCCCCAAAAGCAGAATAGTAAATTACCTTTGATGACAAGGAGAAATGTTGGAGAACCTTCACTCGGAATTTCTTTTGAAATTTAAGTGCTAAAAACGAAATTTTATATGATCTTTAATTATTCATTAATGTAATAAACACAGCGCCATCTGTTGATGGAATTCGTTATTAATAGTGAAATAAACCCACGAAAAAATGTGCAAGTTTGGGGGTGGGAACATTGCATTTTCTTGTTAAGGACACTCATGCAATGGCAAATACAACGGTCTATGAAGGCAAAAATGCATCTTTAATTAATATCGCCATCAATTTGCATTTGTTTACAAAAAAATTATTGATAACACTAAAACTCGACAATATCTACTGAACAAAAAACCAATGAAGAAAAGCAGTTAGGCCTCAAATGGTTTCAATACACTTCTGATTACAAGTGAAATGGATAGTAATAGTATCGGATGGTAAAAGTTGGGTGGAACTTATGCAATATCAGTAAAGAAATGGAAACTTACTTTGGTTTTCCAAATTTTGAAGAAGTGGTTTAGTGTGACACATTTTCTCATTAAGAAAACCAATCAAATTTAAGTATACGACATCATCGCTTGAAGATTTAATCTAAAATAAAATTTTTAAGTTACGAATTTTGCTCTATTTGAGTGAAAAATCATCTTTCTCCATAAGGAGATGATAGGCGTAATATGGGAGGTAAGTAGAAATCCAATGAATCCCATACACCGAAAAAAAAAAATTGTTTAAGTATTTAAAACTAGAAAGTCGTCCACCAAGGTATGACGGGTAAAAATTGCTTCTACATTTGAACAAAGCCATTGCCTGCTTGGTGATAGTTTGATAATTGAAATTGTAACCCTAACTGCAGTGGATTAACCCTAAACTCCAGTAGGTAGCGTTCATTCTTGACCATTTTTTTCGTTTCTTCATTCCCCTGAAATGACAGTCTTACCAGTAAAACAGTTAACCGGATTGAGTTCAGCCTTGTCACAATAAAACATTTCCCTGCATGTTATACATTACTAAAACATATTATAAAATTATCAATCCGTGGCTCGAGTTTCATTGTTGAAGCACGCGGGTTACTCGATCATCGGCTATTATTTATGTGAGGATGTTTCCATCATCTTATTTTGCCTGCCTTAGGCCCGTTTACGATGATACCATTTAAAATATTAGGAACTTTTTGTGACAGTAACATTCTTGTCTTTACATCTCTTTTAGCACAAAGCCTTAGTATTTACAAATAGTATGAAAGAGGTAGTGAGTTCATTTCCATGTCACACCAGGAATCTAGTTTGGGCCATCAAGGTTAAAAGTGGACCCTAATCACAATACAACTTTGGACTCCCTTTTTACTACAATCACCTGCAAATAGTCAAGGTGTTGTTTAACTTCATTTATTTGAATGAAAATTCACTTTTATATCAGTGACTCCAATTGAAATCCAAAACATAAATTTTTTATAATTATAAAACTTAATTATGGGACATAAAGTAATAAAAAGCTATTGGGAGGTGAAGTACTTCATCCCAACATTCATAAAGTAATGCAAAACATTAACTGGACTCTATTTCCATATGTACATATAGCAGCCAGTGCATGGACATGATAGAGGAACTAACTATTCAAAACTGATTCCAGGGTGATTAAAATAGAAATTTAATTTAAATATGAACAAGATATTTTTTCATGAATGTAATGTTTCCTCTAAAAAAATATATTTTCAAAAATTCAAAAAAAAAAAAAAAAAAAAAAATCAATTTTTATGATGAATTGTTAATTCAAGAACAAAGAAGGTAAATTCAGGGTTCATACTCTATTTGGATGAAAAAATTCCATGACTTTTCCAAGACTTTTTCATGACTTCAATGAAAA
The DNA here is from genome assembly GCF_026930045.1 of Uloborus diversus. NCBI lineage: Eukaryota > Metazoa > Arthropoda > Arachnida > Araneae > Uloboridae > Uloborus > Uloborus diversus. The sequence goes on along the minus strand of NC_072737.1, from coordinate 79,309,721 downwards.
TTTTCATGACCTCGTTACACGAAGAGAATAGCATTATTTAATCTCAAACTTGGTAATATTTGGAAATGAGCATTAGCAAAACCTCTATATGAATGCCACAGCCTCATTGAAGCACTTACTCATAATGGAAAAAATATAAGTGCACACTTAAAAAAACTAAACTATTCTTATTTGTCTTCATCATATTAAATTTAAGTAAAGTAAAAATGTGGTGAAGCGAATATGATGATGCTTAAATGTCTGATTTTTTTTTTTTTTTAACAGGCAGAATGATATAGAAATTGACAAAGGTTGAATGAATTACCACTAAGTTTCAATAAATTTGCTTAAAAAGTTACCTTTTAGTGTCAACAGTGCTTTTAATCATCCACGTAACTTGACAGTATTTTGGTCTTTAAAGTAAAGCCACATAGTTTAGTTCTTCATGTTTGTAAACCAGATCTTTTTAGAAAAAACCATTCAGCAATGAATCAATCTTCTGATTCAAAAGTATATTTGTTTTGCTTACAAATTTGCATAATTTCAAATGCATATAAATTAATAGGTTCAGAAATTCCAGAACACGTTTAATTCCCGACATTGAACGTAGCAGTGGGTAGAATGGATTAGTTTTGCGTGCCGTATGTTGGGTACTACTGTTTTAGAGCATTAGAATTCCTCTTTTTCTGTATTCTATTGCCTGACTTTAGATCTTTATTTTCTAAAACATCCAACAAATTAAGATAAACTCTGATAAATTTAATAATAAAGTCCTTACAAGTGATGGAATCGAACTCGCATGCAATTGAATTGCTTTATTTATTAATTTTTTTTTTTTTTGAGTGGGCGTGGCAAAACTAAGAACGTGAAATTATGCTACTACAGAATATGAAACATAAGAAGTGTGGAAAATAACAAAAAATTAAAAATAAGTGATGTCCAGGCAGTAAAATCACATTGCAAAAAATGGCAAGCGGCTGCAACAGAAGTGGATGCAATGAGATTTCAAAATTCAGATTTGATTTTTGGATCGTTCAATTTTCCATTTTTAATAGCTTTTATGTATATACTGTTAAATCACTCAAAATTTCTAATGCTCCTTTAACTACTGCTCCCTTCTCTTTGCCCAGGACATTTTTCCATGACTTGAAATAAATTTCCATGACTTTCAATAAAAACTTCGATTTTCCATGACTTTTCCAGGTCGGAAATTCTGTTATTTTTTTTCCCATGACTTTCCAGGATTTCCATGACCCGTACGAACCCTGTAAATTTAGCAGCAAAAAAGTTTTATACTCTTATATTTTAGCTAGCTTTTATTAGTTACATGGAGTAAGATTTTAACTAAAACATAAATAAATTAAATAAGATTTTACACAAAGTTAATACATAAGATGAAAAGTTTTTTTTATATAGGTTTTATATAGATGAAGTTACCAAATTCGAATCTTTTCGACAGCTCAGCACAGTAAAATAGAATTAAATTCTTCTAAATAACTTTTAATATTTCCTTTTATTCAATTTTTTACAGTGTACAGTAGCAATCAACTGACTTGATTTATACTTTTGTGGGAAATAACACATTAAAAAAAAAAAAAAAAAGTCTTAGACAAATTTTTTTAAATGTCTTCCAATGTCCAGTTATAAAAGTCCAAAAATTGTAACAAAAGTAATCCATTTTTAACTGATAAAAATTACTTACTACAGATGGAGGACAAGCCCAATTCAATCCATTTGTGGAAGATTGTTCATGTCTCAAATCTAAAATAATGCTTTAAATCAGTAATTTAACATTTAATGCATAAACTGTTCAATGTAAGCAAAATAAAATAAAATCCAAAATGTATGCAAAATAAATCAAAACAGAAACAAAAAAAAAAAAAAAAAAATCAATTTTTGTAAAACCTAAAAACTGAATAACCATGAAAGTGGAATTCCATGGATTTCTTTTGGGGAGAATTGCAGAAACTTTTGAAAAGTAATCACAAAGTTAATTCAAAAAATACTACATGAAACATTATTATTTGAACAAGTAAAATATTTTAGAATGAAAATTTCTGAATACTGGTCATTTTTTTTCTTTGCAACTAGGACCAGTGGTTGAGAAGCACTAGACTATATCACTGGTTCATTTAAAAAAGAAGAAAAAAAAGACTCCCCTTTCAAGGTCCCCCCCCCCCCCCCCCCCCCCAAATCATGAACATGGTACATACTTTTGTTATCTGGAAGTTTGCTTATAGCTTTCTGAAATAGAGCTTCATCTTTAGATGCCCAGCTTGAACTACTCCTACTCCATAGGGTTGAAGATGACCAAGACTTTTTAGTTTTTTTCTTCGTTGTAGCAAATTGCAATAAGTACTAAAATATACAACAACATAAAAGAGCTTAAAGTAGGTGAAATGAGCTCAACAAATCAATTAATAAAAGTAATGTGTTCAGACAATATACTAACAAACATTATTCAGTGAAAGTGTAACAAGAACAAAAATTTTACCGTATGTCTTTTAATTCAAAAGCTCACTATTTGCATTGAAAAAGAGGTTCCCAGAGTTCATACTCTATTTGGATGAAAAAATTCCATGACTTTTCCAAGACTTTTTCATGACTTCAATAAAAAATTTCATGACCTTGTTTACGAAGAGAATAACATTACTTAATCTCAAACTTGCTAATTTTTGGAAATGAGCTTTAGCAAAACGTCTACAGGAATGCCACAATCTCATTGAAGCACTTAATCGTAATGGAAAAAATATAAGTTTACACTTAACCCATAAAGTGGAACGCCCCTCTCCCACTAAACTAGTCAAAAATGTCTGACCCTCTGTAAAGAATTTGCTCTATTTGGACACATCGCATCCACACGCACGTGCTCCGAAAATGCCAGCTACCTTGTTGTCAACCCCCCCTTCTTTCTCATCAAGGTGGAACCCAAATTGACAGCTCACTGCACTGGTCTCGCCCTGTTCCTTGGAGATTTGAATCCTTTTAACTATTCAAATACACGTTATCTGGATTTTTCCGTTTTGTTGTGGTTTGCTGAACAAGGAATGTTCTCAATTTCGAGCTGCCTGCTTCATTTTGTAGCAGTAGGAACTAAATTTTTCTTCGCACTTCAGGAATATTATTTCGCAATACGGCCTTCAACTTTTGCTGCAGAAATTACATATTAAAATTCCTTTTCAAAAAGTCATAGTTTATGTTTGGGCGCAAGCAAAATTTAATTTTGTTCAGTACTACGCAACAAATGTTTATTCCTATTCAATTGTTTGCTTAGCAATTGTTTAGTTCAGTCTTACTGAAAATCAATGTCATATGAGTATAGGTGAAAGAGGTACCTATGGGGAATTTTTTCCTCGTTTCTTTTTTTCTTTTTTTTTCAAAGAACCTTATGAATTTCTCAGGGCAAAAGTGTTCTAATGATAGAAGTATTTTCTTTGAGTCATGATCTTTATGAGATTTTGAAAGAAAATTTATTCACTTTATGGTGTTTGAAAAAAAAAGAAAAGAAAAGGTTTCAATTGTTCAAATGTGCTCCGATTGTGAACGAATATCGTCAAGCCTGGGGCACATACGAACAAGATTTTAAAAAAAAAGAGAGGACAATCGTCATATTTCAAGGAATTACATTGAAGAGTTTGTGACCTATACCAGGGCTGTGGAGTCGGGCTTATTTTGGGGTAAAAGATTCAGAGTTGGAGTCATTCGAAACAGGCCTACTCTGACTCCGGGCTTCTTTTATTCAATAATATTTACCGACTTTTCTTGTATTTTTTAAATAACTTACCACCTATTAGTTCGATTACAAGTATATAGGCCTACTAATAACAAAATAACTGTCTTTGGCAACCAGCAGACTTGATTGTTTATCAAACTTTCTGTAATAGCTATTTACGCCGTCCCCTAGTTTGCTTGTTTTTGTACTCTCTTTAACTAATAGCAACTGTCATCAAACGGATTTGTTGCCTAAAGTAATTCCTTTCAAATAAAAATAATAACTAGTAAAAGGAATGTATTCCTTGAGCAAGCCGCCGCCCGTAGATTGAGAGGAAACTTGAGGGTGTTCGGTAAATTCAAATAAGTGTTGGAGCGGCAAATCCAAAAGATCCGATAAAATATATAATCCTTTCCCTTGAGGGGAGGGAGGGAATTGAAAATAAATAAATTAAAAAAAAAGCCGGAGTCGAAGTTGGACGCTTCAAAATCCAGGAGTCGGAGTTGAACATTTTCCTTCCGACTCCACAGCTCTGACCTGTACTTTGTCAGTTTAAATTGTACTGTAATGTGTCAAATACAAAATATTTTTTTATGAATTACATAACAATGCTCACTGTCAAATTTGAAAGTTTCGTAGTTTGTTCCAATCGCTGGATACAAAAGAAAAAGAACCTATAAGACTGCACAGCCCAAGAAATATTTTATTGTGTTAAGATTATTTTTACTATACATTGCTATTAAGTTTCACACAGGTTATTAATGTTTTTAAATGATTTTAAATTGGATTCTTTAGTTAATGTTTCGTGTTTAATTAAAATGTTTCGTGCCTTTTTATTTCCTGTAGTCAGGACTAGATTAGCCTTTAAAATTAGGGAAAACTCGGTCTCATTTCAAGGCCCTCACTTTTAGTTTTTGGAAATTTTTCGAAAATTCTATGCACATTGATGCAAAACTTATTTGTGCTACTAGTAATATTTACAAAAGTGATCCAGTAGAATTCAATAAAGTTTATTCCACCTTCCCAGCGAATTGAAATTTCATACATTACACATGTTGTACTGCAATGCTCGACGAATAACGTAGTAAAACGTTAAATCAAATTTAACACTTCACAAAAAAAATTAAATGACATAAATGAGCATTATAACAGAGTTGAACCAAATCCTATGCCAGACAACATAACTTGTGACTACATTTTATTAAATGTGTCCTCACCTTTTATTATTATTCATTTCTTCCAAACATTTTTATTTAGCATGCGGCAACGTTAGCAATCTCTTTAAAAATGCTTTTAAAAGCAGAAACTGTAATTGTAAATCACAGTTTTTTAGTCATTTTCCGGCTCCCTAAAAATTCTGAGGAGAAGCTCAAGTTTTCTGACTTTTATGGGGTAATCTGGCCTCCCTGTAGCTGTTCTATAGCACAAAATTCTTGACTAATTATGTAGTAACAAGAAATAAATACTTAACTATACTTTCTGAATCGACAGTACAAAAAATAATAAATTATTATATTTTTTTCTCGAAAATTAATAATAACCTAACATTCATGTTTTAAAAAAGATGCCGGAACAGCTTGCATGAGCGGCGGTTGTTGTGTGTTTACAAGTTCTCCATCTTCTACTTTAGGACTAACTTTCAATAGTAAAGAATTTTTAATTTAATAAAAAAGAAATTAAACATATAGTCATATATTTACGTAAATGTTCATCAGTGGCAGTATCGTGGCGAACGCAATGGGGTCCGCAATGGTGTCCACCGCCCCCCCCCCCTTTTAGACCATCTCAATGATCTAAGCCCCTATCCCCTCGATTCGTTTTTCTTGTCTGTAAACCTATTTATAGCAGTCATCTCACTGCGTGCACTGTTAAACCACGTAACAACGAAGTCAAAAATGCTTTCATTTCTTGTATTTCATAATTTACATGACTATATAACGTGAATATTCATCGTACAGCGTAAATTTATTTAGATTTGTAGTTGCAAAATATGAGGCAGCAAGAAGCTGTAAGAAGGGATGTAAGTTGACTTTTAAAGTTTCGAGTAAAACACGTTTAAATTTTAGATTCTAGATAGACTTTCAATTGATTTTTTTCTAAACTATGCTGTTTAGCAGCACTAGCCAGAACTTTGAGTTCCATCTCTTGCCCCAAAACAGAAAAGAGGTTCTCCTACCATTTCTACTGATTATTGCCAAATTTTAAAATTTCGGATCTTACATACGTTTGTTTCTCACTGTTTCATAACATTTTAAAACTGTATTGAAAAAACTAATTGATTGAAATCCTAAAATAGAAAACAAGTAACATTATTGTCTTTTGTTAAAAGCATACTTTAAGATGAAAGACTACTTTTCTTCAAGATTGAAGAGAAAGAAGATTCTGTCTTCATCAAATGATAGTTTTTCTTTTTGTTTTTAAGTTTTGAAAAAAGTAAATGCGCAAATTATTGTGGTTTTTGGTAATTCCATTAAGTGTTCGTTAGAAATCCCAAAGAAACGATGAAATTTTGCATATTTTTCAAATTTTCAGGAACGTTACCGGCTTTGATATCAGATTTCAATTTTCTTTTCCACTTCAATTCTTCATCAATAACTGGAACTCTCTGGTCTTATAGTATTTTAAAAATAAAAATGAAGGTTTTTTTTTTTTAATTATGAAGAAATGGTGAAATTCTTCCATTTTGGAATTTTCTGTTTAGTTGTGGATTGGATAATAATATTCAATTTCATTATCTTTTTACAAAAATTAAGTGTTCACCAATTGCAACGTTTCAGGGGTTTATAGCACTTAAAGAAAAAAAAAAGAAAAAAGAAAACAGATGCAAAATTTTGAAAAAAAATTCCAAACAACCGGCAAAATTCTCCGCGTTTTTGAATTTTTAAGGCTCGTTCGGCTGTCAAAAGCATGCAATTTCAAAATAATTTATTTTTCAAGTCGTTGCATTCACAAATTGCAACTTTTCTGTGCTACATTCACTCAAAAATAATTGTTTTGATTTTTTCGCACCACTCTTCGCTCTTTCTGTTTTACTGAAGAATATCATTTAAAATTGATACACTCCAATAACATTAATTATATTCTACCAAGTCATTAGCTTAACTTTATTCCGTTCTGTTTTTCATTTGTTACACCTATTTGTTCAGCATCGCAATTCCTATAGTAACGTAAGGTTCAAAAATATAAGTCTAAGAATGTGATGTTCAAGTACTTATTTAAAAATTGGTTTTCAAGTGAAAACAATGACTCTTTCTTTATGAAAAACAAAGTTCTACAAATATTATAATTCCAGTAATGTAAGGATGAGTTTTGCTAACGCTCCAAAGCATATCTTAGTTTGCTGCTTGAATTCATTGAATGCACATGTTCTTATCAGTCAGCTGAGAATGTTTCCAGGAAGTGCAATCACTGTTCTTTATGAAAAGAACTTGAAAATAAGATTTCCCCCTTCTGATACTCAAGGGATCTGCATTCATGTGGATGCAAAATACCGAGGACTTCCCCTTTCTCGTCTCGTTTTCGCAAACGAAACAATGGAGTACTCTAGCTCGTTTACAATGGGGGTGCAAGTGTCAGGGTCAGGTATACCTCGCAAGGTGTCCTTGGGGTAGGAAATGGCGCGAAGCTGAGACTGAACTATCAACCAAGCGTTTAACATTTCAATATCAAGCCACCATTTTGATACCACCATTTTCACACCACTAAAACCTCTCGCTGCGGCACCATAGGGTACCACAGCAACCCACTTTGAGAATCCTTGCTCTATTTTTTTTTTTAATTGTTAAATGTTGAATATGAAAAACAATTAAGAACGTGCAATTAAAGGTTTCCATACTAGGCTGACTCAAGTGGTTTTGTCCCCCAGAACAAAAATGAAAAATGACTCCCCTCCTCGCGATAAAAATATTGAAATTTATATATTGTTAATAAATTCATGCCAATGAATCTTGAATAAATCTTGCACATAGATGACCTGCATCGCAAAATAATTCATATATAATAAATAAGCATTTAGCTTTGATAAATAATCATTCATTGAAGCTCCTTTTTCGATTATATAGGAAAAAAAAAAAAGAGAAGAAGACAAAAATTGAAAGCGAATACTGGAAAAAGCATATCTGGGCCCCTGTGTAACATTTACATGAATTGAAACATTTACATGAGAACTCGAACCTCCTAATTTTTTTATAACTGTAATTTTGAATAAAAAATAGTAACAAGTGGCAACCATTTCTGTGGGCACTAATTAAGTCACATCTTCATTCTAAGACAGCGTTGCTTGATTTTTTTTTTTTTTGATGAGTAGAGGTGGAACCCTTATTAATGTTTACTTTTTTCATGGAGCCCTGGATTTTTCTTTACACAATATAATCTACTATCAGTAATATTAAATGTTAGAATATTTTAATGCATTTCTCATGCAAAAAAAATTATAATAGTTCACATGGATATTTAAAAAAAATTTTGTAGCTTTTTATCTTATTTAATGAAATTCTGACTTTAATAATTCGTGTTTTAGATACTTCGAGGTAGACCCAGACGCATTCATCTTGAACTATGGAGATTCAACTATATTTCTGTTCTTGGATTTAGTCACATATATATCCATATTTTTGTAATGAGACGAGGTTAAATTTAACATAATATTTGACTTTAATATTTAACTGAAAGTCTGTGAAAAGTTTGGATACATACAAACTAAATAATAATCCGTGATCGGTAATATGAGTAAAAATAACTTTGTGAACCAAAGTTACCGTTATGAGCGCCTTGTTATAGCATTTTTTTATGCGTCCAGTTTTTACTAGCCGTTGCCCCAACTGTCGCTTTTATTCATAGTTAACACCCAAGCGGTCTGAGTATGATGAAAATTAGAACTGGGCCTGAACATCAGTCCCCCCCCCCCCCCCCCCAGCTAAACTGACAACTCGGCAAAATTGTTTCAGAAAATGTAGTGGCAGACCAAGGTTCTGGCCTCGAAGGCCATTGGTCCAGAACACAAATCAAATTTCAAAGTATTTTATTCTTTTCTAAACAACATGGGGAAATTAATCCGTTATATTAAAAGAACTGTAAGATGATAAAAACATCGGCAGCAATTCTGCAGCAGGAATATTTTACAGAAAATATTTTTACTATTTTAAATTATAAAATATTTTTAAATACGTTTCTGTTTATTTACCAGAATCGTTAAATAAAAGATTAAGCGCATTTGGAAATTTCAACAGTAACGATCGTCATTGTACATGCGAAACGGTTTACATATTTTGACAGCAATCAGCTTTGTTTCAGTTTGAATGAAACGAAATGTAACGAAGAAATTCGATGCTTAAAGATGGTGTACTTTTTGTATAAAAATTCCAGTGAAAAAAAAAAACATTTTTTAGTTCTTTAATTAACTTACATAGTTTTTCGAGAAACATATTCATAGTTTGCCGTAATCTGGTGCATAAGCTAAACTAAGAAGGGGAAAATGAAAATCAGTCCCTCCCCCTCCCGAACCATATCAGTCCCCTTTTGCAAACTTCGACACTATGTATAAAGTAACAACGAATAGAAAATAATTGTGGTAATAAAAACAGTTAAATCGAACATTGTGAACACAAAACTATTGTCCGTCGATTTCAAATATCACTGACTGAAAAAGAGAGTCAGCACCCCGCAGTGTCAGCTCTCAACACCCCTTCAGTGAATAGAAAGAGAAACACCCCCTTGTTGAGGGACAGCCGCTGGGCTGTCCCTCACGAAATTTGGAACAGGAGAAAGCACAGGCAGAATTTTACGTTGCGGACGTTTTTAGACTAGCTTTCAGGTGGCAGAATTTTTCGCCGCAACCGTTCTTTAAGCAGAATTTTCATGGCGAAATTTTCCGACACGGCCGCTCTTCGATACATCGCTGGGTGAAGGAATTTTACGTCACGGCCGCTTTAAGGGTTAAAAAACTAAACTATTCTTATTTGTCTTCATTGTTTAAATTTAAGTAAAGTAATAATGCAGTGAAACTAAAATTATGATGCTTAAATGTCTATTTATTATTTTTGTTTTATAAACAAGCAGAATGATAATGAATGGGACAAAGGTTGAATAGTCATCATTAAGTTTCAATAAATTTGCTTCAAAAGTTGCCTTTCAGTGTCAACAGCACATTTAATCATCCACATAACTTGACAGTATTTTGGTTCTTTAAAATAAAGCCACATAGTTTAGTTATTTATGTTTCTAAACCAGATATTTTTTGAAAAACCATTCAGTAGTGAATGAATCTTCTGATTCATAAGTACTTGTTTTGTTTACTTATTTTCACATTTTTAAATGCATGTAAATTAATAGATTCAGAAATTCCAGAACATGTTCGATTCTTGACATTGAACGTAGCAGTGGGTCGCATGGATTAGTTTTGTGGGCCGTATGTTGGGCACTACTGTAGTACTACTTTAGAGTATTGGAATTCCCCTTTTTCTGTATTCTATCGCCTGACTAAAGATCTTTACTTTATAAAACCTTCAACAAATTAAAATAAACTCTGATAAATTTAATAACAAAGTTCTTACGAGTACTGGAATCGAACTCGGATGCAATTGAATTGCTTTTTTGAGTGGGCGTGACAAAACCAAGAATGTGCAAGTTCGCTGCTACGTATTATAAAACATAAGTTGAAAATAACAGTAAATTCGAAATAAGAGATATCCAAGCAGTAAAATCACAACCCAAAAAAGACAAGCGGCTGCAACAGAAGTGGATACAATGATTTTTCAAAATTCAGATTTGATTTTGGGATCGTTCAATTTTCCACTTTTAATAACCCTTTTGTGCTATCACTCAATATTTGTAATGCTCTATTAGTTAATGTTATTTTATCTCTGTCCAGGACATTTTTCCATGACTTGAAATAAATTTCCATGACTTTCAATGGAAATTTCAATTTTCCACTTTTCCAGGTCTGAAATTCACTTATTTTTTTTCCATGACTTTCCAGGATTTCCATGACCTGTACGAACCCAGGGTTCCCTGAAATCTTGAAACATGTGTATGCAGTAATCTGCTGATTTTGTGAGTCAAAACGTTGATTACCATTTACTTTCCCGCACAAACATATTTGCTTCTTTCTTTCTTGAGTCTCGTGAAAGATATTTTTTTTTTTTTTGAGACAATGAATTAACATTTCATGCTTGTTTTCAGCAAAAGACTCAAACAACTCCTGAATCTACTGAAAATGTTGTTTACAAGCATTTTCAGAAGGTAATTTGTGGATGATACAGCAGCCATATCAAATTTTATGGTTTTTTACATGAAAAACATTATTGGTGAAGAAGAATTTTAAACATTTAAATAAAAATAAATAAAAAACATAAGTAAACATTGACGAAATATTTGGAAACTGCATCAAAGGGCAAGTACGAGAATAACTACTGATTTAAATAAATTTTATTCTTTTTCTCTGTTCCATTTTTATTAGTCAGGGGTGCTTACCTGGGGGGGGGGAGGAGCCTGATGCATTGAAATTTTTAAAAGGGTTGTTTTTAGGGGTATTTTTTGGGGGAGTTGCTTTTGTTCTTGGGGAGAGTCTATGGTATTTGGGGGGGGGGCACCCCTTTATTAGTGATTACTTAATATGCTCTTTCATAAGTTCTAACAGTTTCAACAAACAATGATACTATGTATATTAATATTAGGCATGAAAATGTAAATTAATAATATAAAAGAAATATTTTACCATTATTTTTTTGTAATCATAGCCTTCATTCATACAAATTATCATCTTCATTTTACCTTTACCATCAAAGTAAGATTTAATCAAATAAGTGAGTTCATTTTCATGGTATGGTATTAGCTGCAAATAAAAAAAAAAGTAATAGTAACATTAAAAAACCAATAACAAGCAGAAATTTATCAGCTTTAAAAGTTCATATTTACCTTTGAACCCCCTTGAGTTTCAGATTTTCTATAAGCATCAAAACATTTCATTAAAACAGACAATGGGGTGTTTGAATTTTCTAGGAAAATAAAAAAAAGAAAAGATTTGAAAAAGTAATCAGCTATAAATTAATATTCATTTTGAAAGTTGCAACTAAAGAAAAAGTTTTCCTTTTTAGAGTATATGGACCTTCAAATTATTGAAATACTTTAACTTAGTTTTCTCTATCAAACATACAAAGTATTAATTTAAAAAATGAATAAACAGTTAAATAGAGAGAGAGAAAGACAACATAAAAGAGAGAGAGAGAGAATAAGAAAAGTCTTTACTAATTCATCTCAAATCATTAATCTTCCAAATTCATTTAAGAACAAATAATAAGAACATGAAAAATATTCGACTACCTTTTGAAATAGAAAATCGTATCATGACTATCAATATGAGTCAGATGTGAATTTTAAAGACTTAAATGCTATTTATTTTAAAATACAATCTAAAATTATTAAAAGGAGTTTTGTATTGATAAAGCATGTTCTTCCTGACTTTCTTATTCTGTCAACCCTGATTCTATTTTTCCTCCTTCTCTTTTTAAATTGTAGCTTTACTATTTATCAATAAACATTAAATGTCTCTGAATAGAAAATTATACTCTTAGTGGTCAGTCCAATTCTTTTTTTTCAAACAAAACAAATATTTTTTTATTTTGAAAAAGTTTTTTTTTTTTTTTGTTTGGAAAATTAAAAAAAAAAAAAAAAAAAAAAAAAAAAAAAAAAAAAATTCTATATAAATAAAGCAGAATATTTTTGTATATATACCTGGATTTGTTCCCCATACAAATCCAGTTTATGTTGGATCTTGGCCAAATTTGGCAAGGAGGTATTTTTGTATCCAAGAAAGGTAATAAAGGTGTTTCTGAATTTCAAACTCCAAAAAAGTACTGCACCGCTCAAATTTTTATTTCAGAATTCAAAAATGGCATTAAATGGCTCTTTCTACTAGAAATAATCAGCAGATCTTTTAGTCTTGATGGAAAGCTTCCAAAAAAAAACCCCCTCAGGGGATTTTTTTTCCCTTTGCACTCTAGGGCCAAACTGAATGAGGAGAATAGTTATAAATATTTTTAAACAAGTAAAAAGCAATGCTAAATTGGATATTTAGCATCTGCACAAGCTCATTTTCAATTGGCATGAATAAAACCATTGCGAATAAATATCTGTTGCCATTTTTTTCTCGAGTGTGAAAAAATGAATTTCTTGTTTTTGCTGTAAGGTTTTTTCTGTAATGGAGGAATTTAAAATTACATAACAAATAAAATAACTAAGGTATTTCCACTCAATCAACAAATTTTTTATCTGCCAACCAGCAGACCGTGCAGTGTGAGGGGGGGGGGCACATCCTTACGGGACCAAATGACTCAAATAATTGAAGGAAAAAAACAAAATAGCACTAAGACTTATTAATGTTGCAAATACACACTGCTGGCCTGTGAGGAGAGGCCCTACAGGTTTTGTTACCAGGTGGGCCCGAGATCCAGGCCTGTTTTTTATTTCCAGCAATAAATAATTTGTAAATATAAATGTTAGGAAAAAATAGCATAATTATCCTACACATAACTGTGGAATCACCTTAATATTTAGGCATGCTTTTTGGAAATAAAATAATTGATGCAGAATATTTCTGGAGGTTTGTTAAAAGAATTTTATTAGGACAAATTCTTGATCATCCATCATCATGCTGTACATGTAAGTTGTGCAATGAAGATTATTCTCAAGAAGGTGGCACAATTAAAGATAAGTGTGATCAAGAGTACAATGATTGTAAAATATACCTTGCTTGGGGGGAAGGGAGAATTTTTCTTTTTCAAAAAAGGGAGAAAATGGGCAGAAGATAAATTTCTTAAAATTATTAAAAATCTAAAATTTAAAAAAAAAAGTGAAAAAAGTCCGAAATCCAGATAAAAGTCTGCAGAATCTCATCCCTGGTGACTTCCAAGGAGTACACAAGTTCATGCACCCATTTGATTTTAGTAATTAAAAATTTAGATTATTTAATAAGAGTACAAGGAAGTCATGTGGCATCAACATTAGATTCTTAACTAGCTGCGTTGCCCAGTCTATTTTGAAAACAAAAATTGTGTCAAGTGACGTATATTCAACAACCAGGCATAAATAAAAGAAAAAAAAAATCATCATGCAAAATTTCAACTCCAAACAATGACGACTGATATTAAAATACTTTTAAGAAATTAAAATAAAATGAGAAAAATGGTTTTAAAAGCGTAACTATGGAAACACAAAATAAAATAAGTTTCAGAGTTGAAAATGAGAAAGATAGAAACAATGGATTCAAAAAGCGTTACCGTGGAAATGCAAAATAAAATGGTTAAAAACTTGAATAGAGAACAGATTTTTGAACTTCATTTAATTCGCTTGTAACTTTTTTTCTAATGGAGATAGAGAATTAAACTTCCGACCATAGGTCGAGTTAGATCTGAAGTAAAAAAGGTAGCTCATTTCAATGGTGTCAAAACAAAAACTGTAGGACAATTCCTTCACTTTTTATTGATGGATTTAATGAAGAAAGTATTGCCTAAATTTCAGCTAAGCCTAAACAAATTCGAGCTAAAAACGTAAATGACTCCTGCTGCAATTAAGTTAGAGCGTTGGAACAAATTGCGTAGAACGCGGAAAATTCTACCCTTTCCAACGATATGTAATATTACTAATTGGGAGTAAATTTTTACCCCCATATTCAGGAATTTATGTGAAAATTAGGCCTAAATTGGAATAAAAAAAGAACTATTCATCGAATTTTTTTCGAACTGGTCTGCAAACCTTCTCAGGACTTAAACAGGGGTAGAAGTGATCGACTTGTCACATATAGGACATTTTCCACAAAAAATATAGGACAAATATAGGACACATTATATGAATAGTTTCGCTATGAAAAAAGAAATAATACATACATATTATTTATTTATTCTTATCTGATTTTGTTTAAAAAAAAAAAAACTCTCAAACAAAATTATAACTTACACCTGAAATGACTTTCCTGTAGTTGAAAGAATAACTTTTGAAAAAAGTGTAATTTGCAGACAAAAAACACAGCAACTCACAATTTTTGCAGGGATAGAAGTGTCACAAACATAGCTTATATAAATAATCAAAAACCGTCTTTGCGTTGAGAACTAACAGGAAATAACCAATGCTTTGCAGCACAAATATACAGATATTTTGTTCAATAAAATTCCACAAAAAGAAAAGATTGCAAAAAGACTATTAGAACATTCCGATCAGAAAATGCACTGAACACAAAAATATACCCGCGAAAACAAAAACCGAAATAAAAACACGCTGGAAAACAAAACAAACTGCTGTTGCCAAACACAAAATTCTAAAACCAATTTCAGAATTCGTTCTCGAAACTCCACCCACTACAATGACGTCATATTGCTGTAGCCAATGAGAGAAGATACCTGTTGCAGGATTTTGTGAGTTGCGTTTTTTTAATTTAAATTCGTTTGCACACGCACTTTCGACGAAAAATCCGAAATCAGATAGTTTATTTACTGTTGTTTTAAAGAAGTAAATTGGATAAAAAAAACTGGAATATAGGAAATATAGGACATTTCCCAAAAATATAGGAAATATAGGACGATTTTCATACTTTTTTTGAAAATATAGGAAATATAGGATATATAGGACCACTTCGACCCCTGCTTAAAGGAACAAATTGTGAAAATTTCAGCGAAATCGGCCGGGTAGTTCTCGAGTTTTGCAAGTTCAAACAAACAGATGCTTTTTGGACACTTCATTTTATACTATGTAGAGATGTTTTAAAAGTTTCAAGCATTTGAAGGTGCAAATGAAAGCCAATATTAAAACAATTTTTAATAGATACTTTTAAAGTTTTAGAGCATTATAGAAAAATATTTTAGGATGAATCTATTTTTTTAAAATTAAGTATGAAATCTCATAAATTACAGCTTAAATTAAGTACCTGGGGAAACAAAATTTTCATTCTTGGCAGCAAAAGCTGAAGGCATTCCACAAAAACCAAGTTCAACGATTGATAGTTGGCTTACAGTAATAGCCCTTTCATCCTACAACAAGTTGAAAATAAAAGTATAAACTAACATTCACAATAAATTTTCATTTCTTGACTAAATAAAATAGAAAAAATAGCAAAAAAAAAAAAAGGAGAGAAAAAAATCTGAAATTTTTTTTAGTTAGCAAATATTAATTAATGTTTTATTTGACAAGAATTTTAAATTTTTTTTTTTTTTTTTTTTTTGTAATAGAGAACTTGAGGTTTGTCAAAATTTGTCACAAACTTATGCATTTTCATGTTTTTTGTCTTTTTTAATTCAAGTTAATTTTAAATACTCATTCAACAGTATTGCTATTTCAGTTTTACTACCCTTTATTTTTATTAGTCCATTTATTTTTCCGTTACCCTCTTCGGGGCCCTTTGCTGTTGGCGCCATTGCAACATTTGTTGGGGCTCTTTGCCATTGCAACACAGTAAATACACTACTGACTAATTGCACCACTAATAGGCCAACTAAGTAAAATACCTGCTAGGAAAATATTAAGACAACTTCCTGAAGTCTGGGCAAATAATTATTTGGAAAATGGGGCTTTTAAATAAGCAGAATGGTCTTCAAGATAACAAAAAAAATTTCCATTATGTTACATTTACAATATTTTTTGATTATCCAAACACTTCAATGTAAGAAAAAAACAGAGATAAATGTAGGGGAAAAAATCAAGAGCCTATTTTTTTTTTTTTTTTAATTCTTACAATCAAATTGAATACATATTTATTTCATTATCAATTTATGCAACTGATAACATACGGAAAATTAATGCAAAGCAATTTGGAAGTCTATGAGTTTATAACTAAAAACGGTAAATTCATCATGAAAAATGTATTTACCTTCAAAATTTCACTATCAAATGGATCAAACAAAGCTTGTACAATGTAAATAGTGAAAATACTATGGCTTGAAGTTTTGTAATGAGTATCCATTCCAGATGTTAGTTTATGTTGCCCATGGAAAAGCAGTTGCGATACTTCATCAGAACTTCGGACTTCAACTTTGTTGATATCATGCACATATGGATTGCATAAACTGTCTTCAACAAGTACTTTTGATTTAGCACTAGGGAGAATAAATATTTTTCAACATTTGAGATTAGCGCAAAAGAAAAAAGAAACACGCACACACACAAATAGGATTGTCATTCATAGTTGAATTAATTTAAATAATATTTAATAACATACAATGCAATTACAATACCACAAAGAAAATTTTCTGATATATTTTCAAAATGTTCTACAAGTATCAGCAAGTACAATACATTTTAAATAATGCATGTATATGTCTAATAAAATGCATTTCACGCAAATCTTTTTCCCCAAGTAAAAAGAAAAAAAAAAGATGAATAGATCCCATTTAATGTACTATCAAATTATCAAAATTTTATTTTAATTTTACTTATAGTATATGGCCAGAGCTGGCCTTAGCAAATGCAAGACAGTTTGTGGAAGGGGTTCGCAAGGCAAAAAAGGTTGGGAGGGAACCTCTACTCTATATCAATAAATATTTTGCATATTGCATGAACAAGCTTTTGGATACTAATTGAAGAATTCTAGCGAGGCACTAAAAGAATGATTGCATTTCATTTGAGACAAAAGCAGAATTAGAGTGAATTTTAAAAAAACATGGGACTAGTTTAACACTGAAAAATTCCTTATGCGCAATTTAGTGCTTTGATACAGAAGTTATAACACAAATGCTACAAGACCTAAAAACGAAATTTTAGACTGTCTTTGGTGAAAGAAGAAGTAGCACATAGGTGGGCAGTCATGCAACTCAAACCTGAAAAATTGTAGTAAGTTTTAGTCAGAAGAAGTTTGGAAAGTCCTCTGCAGGAAGAATTTTCAAAAGCTGTTCGATTTTTAGCAGGGCCAAAAAAGACCGGCCAGCTTTTCTTGGTTTAAACCGCTTAAAAAAAGCCAGCTTTTTTAAGAAAAATAATTTTGGGGGGTATTTTTTCTTGTAATTTAATCAAAATGAAAATTATCTTTCTATCCTTTTTGCAATTACTACTGTAAAGAATCAAATTCCATGAAACAAGAATAAAAATTTGTTGGTTGTTTAAATAACGTGGTTCAGTACAAAAAAAAAAAAAAAAGACCTTGCTATATTAAGGAATTAGTCTAATTCAATGGAATTTAAAAGATTATAAATAAATTTTAGTTAAATTCAAAAGATCACATGACACTGCAGCTGTTATACCAATCATTTGGTTCAGACTTTAAATAAGAAAGCACTTATACCTTTTCTTTTAATCGCCAAAACTGTTTCTTATTTTCTGAAGAAAAGTGAAAAACATTTTTATAAAAAAAAGTTTCCTATATAAGAATGTATAGGAAAACCAACAAGACCATATTGGTGAATGAATTAAAATTCTGCCGGAATGATATAGATCTGCAAATGTTAATAGGTACATGGTACATAACGTAAATAGTTACCTCTGGGCTAAAAACTGAGCCAACCGATCACTGCAATAAGTCTTTTTAAAAAATTTATTTCGGGCAGTATAGTAGCGGGAACTGGTAGTTTAATATTTTTTGGGTTTTGGGAGTACTTGTTTATGGGAAGAAGGAAGAACTTGAAACAGATCTGTCTGATTTTATCCTGGAGAAAAAAAAAGATGGATCTTTTTGGTTTAAACCATTTATTACATCATTTAGTCTTCGTTTTCACATATATTAAGGTGCTAATCTATAGCAGCAGAAATCTAAAATATGATGTTTAATGAATGCAGAATTTAGTTCTGTTTTACAAATACACATCATGATTGATTAAAAAAAACATTAATAAGGCATGAAAAGTGGTGACTTATTGCATACAAGTGTTTTAAGTTTAAAAGGAAGCTATTTTCAGTGTTAAAGACATCAGCTTAGGTGGAGTATCATCCAACAAAAGCACAACAGTTTTGTCGGACATGATTTGCAGTTTTTGTGTACATATTCCTTTTATCATTAAACTTTTAGCAAACATATTGTTTTATAACTCAAATTGACACATGTTAGCATTTTAAAATGTATAGAGATCATTATTAGGAAGAATATAGTACATAATTTATAAAAGCCCAAAAAAAAAAAAAAGCTTTTTTCAAAAAAGGCCATATAAAAATAATTTAATAAAAGCTGGCCAGCCTGACATTTTTTAGAAAAGGTCGGCTTTTTTGCAGCCCTGAAACTGACGTGAAAATCACAAGTTTAAGCAATTTTTGGTAAAATCAAGAGGAAGTAGATAGGGATTCTCAACTGAATTAGTTTCAAAATTGAAATCCAATTTAAACTAACTTAGGGGACGTTAGGGGATTTTACGACCCTCCAGAATTTAGTTCATATTGAGGTATTTTTAAAAACTCAATTTAGGTTATTTGATAAAGGTAGAGGAAAGAGGAGAAGATTCCCCCAAGAAATAATTACCAAACTGACATCAATTTTTGTAAATTAAGGGAAGGGGGCTGTGTTGTAAAATTTTTTAAAGTCTAAATTTTAAGCTATCTGTGGTGATTTAGGGAAAGGTTTGGGGAGCCCTGGAAATTTATTGAAATTATTGTTTTAAAAAAGCGATTTCAAGCCACTTTTGGAGATATGGAGAAAGGAATCTCACTATTTAGGAATATCCCCCCAAAATTAAACCAATAAAACAACAAATGCCTCCATAAAAACTAAGACTGCTGCCCTGAAATTCACGAAATAAACCAAAAAAGTTAAGAAAGATCAAATGGAAGTTAAATATATCTCAGTATACAACTTGATAAAGCATTAATTACTCTATGTATATATGTATGTAGATACTCCAGAATCATCTTTTATAAAGATGTCTTAGTATTGAATTACAGCAGTGATATATTACACTACTACTTAAAAAGTATTTTTCCTACTCAGGATAAGTCTGTGATTTAAAAAAGTTTTGATCAATCTTAAAGGAGAAGGAAAAAGATCAATTACCAACTTCTATCCAAAAATCAAATTACATCACTCAAAATTCCAGTTTGATTCAAAAATTGCAGCCAAATCTTTCAAATCATTTAACCCAAAATCCAGACATAACAAATCTGAATAAGTTTTCAGATACATGGTGACCACCAATTAAGATAATTAATTTTCCAGGTTTTACAAGAGAATTCCAACTTTCCATACTTTTTAGTCCAATTTCCATGACTTTTTCAGACATGAATTTAGCATAAAATCATGTCTTAATATATCTGATTAATATGTCTGATAAAGTATATGAGAAATAAAAAGCAATTTGTACTCTTTAAATGCCTTGGACACACACATTAAAATATAATCTTGAATTTAAAAAAAAAAGAAGAGGGGGGGGGCATTAATAGACATTTTTATGAGCTAATATTATTATTGTTCAGCAATGAACATTATAATAGTTCATTATATATTATTTATTTGAACAATTTGTAAAATCATTCCAAATGTGGAAGCTAGCAATGTAACATCCCTTCCATTGCCTTTGATGCAATACAGCTGAGAAACTAGTTGATAATGCGATTAACTGCATTTGGTTAACATTCCCTAACATATCTAGCCAAGTTGTGGCTTTAATGTGAAGTTGCTGAAAAACGTCTCAAGCTCTGCAAAAAAAAAAAAATACTTAACATGTTTTATCTTGACTAATTGCTTAAAAATTGCAACATCTGGTGCAAAGTAATGTTTTTACTCTGAACTTTTTGACCAAAAACAATGTCAGTGATGTTTCTCTTAAAAAGTGCACTTTTAATACCTGAAAAATAAATGTATTTCAGCATTAAATAACCTCCAGGTCACAATGTGTCCGTCACTGTGTTCCCGCCTCTGTTAATGAATGGCAAAAAACTTTTGGTTTTAGATGGATTTTTCTATTCCTTCTTCGTTGGTAGATGCATTTCATGCCTACTAATTGCTTTCACAACCTTTCATTTGCCATATCCCATGCTGACAAGTATTTGAAAAAAAAAGTTATAAAAAACTACTCACTTGGTTCTAATCATACCAGTATCGAAATCTTCTAACAGATCATAAATTGAATGGTCACAAATTTCAATATAAGACACAAAAACTGAAAATTTTGCATCATAATCAAGTTCATCTACAGTTCTTGAATCCAATATTCTATTTTTCCACTCTTGTCCTGAATCCCTATATGAATAAATCAATTGAAAAAATCTTCATGTAAATACTTTAATAAGCAAAAGCCACAAATAGCTTTCAAAGTGAATTTTAATGTAGCTTTTTTTTTTTTTTTTTTCAAATAGCAGTTAAGGGGAGGATAGTGCAATGAGTCAAATGGAATTTTTCCTAGAATTCAAATACTAAAAATTAAAAATGTATGCCACATTTTAGTCGATCTGTGTGACACCACGGAGATTAGCCACTGCCACTTTGCATCTCGTGGGGAAGCTATAGCCCCCCACTTCTTATTTTTGTTATAGTTTCGCTGCATTTTTGTTAAGTTTTATTCTTTTGAATTTGAGGCATAAATTATTCAATGACCACTATCACTGCCTTAATTTAATTCTGAAACTTTCTTAATTGTATGCATGCAATTTTCTTTACTTTATTGATAAATTTATCGCTCTTGATTTAAGAATACTGCTTTGGGAGTACAGCGAGACTTCTCGAGGGGGGGGGGGGAAGTGGCGCGGTGTCCAATTGCACCTCCAACATTCCCCACTGTAAAGTAACTAAACATTTTAGAACAGAAAGTAAATATATTTCAGAATATCAAGATTTAAAATTAAATTATTAATGGACATCAGTTTTAATGAGGTTTTATTTGAACTATTTTCAATGGCATTTATGCACATCAAAAAGAGTACATTTGCTAGCCCACATATTTACTGATACTATCAAATTATTACTAATGAATATTTCTTATTAATTGTAATCTGAATACATTATTCTGAGTATTTGTGATCCCAAACATGTAATAACACTGATATTACCAATATTTATGCTTATTGAGGGTTCAGAAACAACAAAAGAACAGATAATTTCTTGAAGACTTCTGATATTTTTCTATATTCAAATGAAGTTTTCAATACCTTTTAAGTTCCATCATTCCCATTTTCTTACGCTTTAATGTTTTATTATTTTCAATGCATCAAACATTATTTTACAAGATTTTTTTCAACTCTCACATGCATTTTTGTCATTATGATTATTTTTCAGTCTTTGCTTTCATATGTTTCGTATGCTACTCAATTTAGGTAGGTGTACAAAACACATCATAATATAGTTAATTTTTATGTGCCTTTCTCAATTCCCCACTGTACTCCATGCTCCCCTGTGGGGCACAGTCAGACAACTTGAGAGTCTTTCAAAAATTATTTTTAAGACAGGAATACAACAAGGAAAACTTATGTAAAAAATTGAAATGAGAGCTTAAAAGTTCTATAATCAAGTTCTACAACTAAAATTCCTCTAAAATTAAAGTTTAAGACATTATAATAAAAAAAATGAAAATTACTCCATCCTCTCAACTATACAATATTTTTATATAAAATACCCTAAATCAAGCCTGACAGCCCCTCCTCCCTTATTAAAAGCTCAAATACGTCTTGCTTTTAATCAAAATATGAAACAGAAAATCAAACCACTTCTTACATAATGTATTTTGGCTTTATGTTGAAAATGCTAAGCCTTTTCTGTTGTTCCTGAAGAGCTTCAGGCACAGATTGCACCTCAAAGTTGTTGAATCCATTAGGTTTAAAAAGCTAAGAAAGAAAAAATATTTTATTCTGAAATTAAAACACAACATTCTCTAATTTATTACTTTAAGAATTTTATAGCTATTGCGAAATAGAACACTCGAAATCTTTGAATAATTTGATTACAGCAGGGGTGGGACGTTGCTTGCTACAAGCAGCAAAATTATTGCAGTTGTTACATTTTTCGTAGCTTATAATCTTAACAGGCTACTTTTTCAAAAAATTAGTGCTGTGAATAGTACGACGAAAAAATAACAGCTTGTAGCAATTTTTGGTTACTACTTTTAAGGTTAGTTTAGTAAATAAACAAAGTTCAAACAATATTTAATCTAGCCATTACGAATAATAGTTAATTTCTCACCCTTTTCGGGTCATAATTTAATCATATCCTCAAATGTGAATGCATGCTCATGACCTAAATCAGTGGTGCCTAATCTATGGTACCCCGGCTATATGGAGAATGAGGATGACTCATGTGATCCATTCGTATGTTCAATGTCAGTAATTGAAAACTATGCTCTGGAAACTTCCAAAATAACCAACCATCTTCATTGGTTATTAAGAATGATTGTTGCAAATTCGGAGCAGGATAATCAGAAATTGGTTTATTTGCATTTGAACATTACTGTAGTTAAATCACTATAAAAGTCTCACAAATATGTTATGTAATTGTTTAATCTTTACTAATAACTAGATTATCCGACAGACGTTGTTCTATTCAAACTTTGTAAATTGAAAAGTTAAAAACTTTCAATAAACTATCAAGTGTTTGAACTGTTCTGTTGAAAAAAAAATATAAATAAAATTTTTTAAGCTGCTTGGTGTCAGAATGCGTACATTTATTACAACTTGATTTATCTACTGAGCAGTTGTTTTATTAATTATTTTTTCTCCCGTACTTAATGGTTCGTTCCTTCAGCCATACTCAAAGAATAAAAAGCATCCTCTGATATTAAGTGTAAAAATCTAACAGCGCATCTAGAACAAATGGGAAATCCTGCTGCAACAACCCCCATATGAAAAAGAATAAAACAATCAAAAAGATATTGTTTAAAAAAATGATAAAGGTAAAAACACAATCTCTGAATAAACGCAAATCACTCATCCCCCTCCCTCTTGATGTAAAATAAACACATTCTTCAACTAAAATGACTAAAAACTCTTTAAAAACAAAAAAACAATTCTTTGCAATTTGAAATATTTTGCCAAATAAACAAAAAATACAATAAATTACATTAACAGTAGCTTTAAAATGTAAACAAATGATCACGCAAACTCTATAGTTTAGAGTCAAAGTCGCCAAGCCCCATCACGTTACTGCAATAAAGCGATCCCAGATCAGTGAGCGAAACCAACTCCTACTGATTAGCAGTCCGATATTTTGAATGAAAACTTTTTAAACTTTATATGTTGCCTAATTTGTTCTTTCCACCACAGATAAAGATCTTCCACTGCACTGATCTTTTGTGTTCAGAACTACCCTGTTGTAACTTATCCGGATGAAAATAAAAAAATTTTCGTCTTTACATTCCATCATCTTTTCATTTAATAATGTACTGATTAGTTAGATAATCCTTAAAGTATTCTTGACATTGGAGCCAAAACTCAGATGGATTTCAGCCGAGAAACAAATGTTGCTACGTACGGTACTTTCTGATCATTTGGGGTTAGGAAAACCTAAAGCACTGATCCGGTCATATGGTTCAACCATTCAACTACGACGACAGAACACATGTTTTGCGTGAACCTTCCAGTACTTTATTTTAAAATATATCACAGGACCTAAAATTGTTGCTTTCAAGAAATTAAGGCTTCACTCTCTTTCTTTACGTTTTATCTATTCTCAATTGACATATCACAATAGAAAATTTCATTACAAAAAGCAGAGCTGGCTTTCTTACTGTCCTTTGGAAACGGGCAAAGTATTTATTTCAATTCTCGCTCAACAATAGGTTAAAATAAATATTAATCATTTGGGAGATATAACCATCCAATGTTTAAATTAATTAATTAACGAAAACTTTTCCGATTCGATCCATCATGCTTCGAAACCATGCTTACCACAACTTAATTACACACAAAACAATTGATCAAAATCGGTCCAGCCGTTTAAAAGTCTTATGGTGACAAACGTCCGCACAGAAGATTTTTATATATTAAGATAAAGCTGAATGTTTGGATCTCTGTCGAGATGCCTGTGACGAGCATAGCGCCTAGACTGGTCGGGTGATTTTCATGAAATTTGGCACAAAATTAGTTTGTAGCATGAAAGTGTGCACCTTGAAGCGATTTTTTGAAAATTCGATTTTGTTCTTTTTCTAATTCAATTTTAAGAACATTTTACAGAGAAAATTATCATAACATGGACTAGCAAAATATCATAACGTGTCCAAGCAAATTACCATAGTGTGGAAACTACCATAACATGCGTGAGCAAATTAACATAGTAAATTGGCGAAAGATTCATCATCCATTATTTGCAAATATACAGGCGAACCAAATGACTTTTCAATTTTCTACTATGAGCAAAGCCGTGCAGGCACTGCTAGTACCTAATAAAGTTTATTGTAAAAAAAGAAAGAAAACTGTCTGTTTGCAGTTAAAACTAATAAATTATAGGGTATATATTTTATTTGTCATTAATTATTATGAAAAAAGTTGAAAAATCAAAAGCTCTAAAAAGCATACTGTGTTATTGAATGATTTAAGCACAAGAATATGGACTCAATGGATAGATTTGGGAGACACTGCTAAGCATTCCATCAACTTATCTAATCCCTAGCAGTCAACACTTCAGTACATTAATAAAATTGCATGATTTTTATTATTCAGTGCAACAGATCTATACTCAAATTCATTATTTTATTATTATTATTTTTCTTTTTTGAATTTTATTTGTTTTTGATTTTAAACAGCTACAGTCTCCACTGCCTTAATCAATAATATACAGCCAGAGAAACATATTCAACTGATTCAAATTTGATAACATTTAAACCATTCTCATTTTTGTATGTACTAACCATAGGCGGCTAGTAACCATAGGCTGCTGGTGCACCAAAAAGGTGGAGTGTCAAAGAAGGTGCACAGAGGGAGGGGGTGGTGCTACAGCTTTTTTATGAAATAAAATCTAGCGTAATAATCGATTTAATAACTTCTAAAAAATCCGGGACATGATCTCAAAAATCAAGATTAATATCAACAGTTTACTCCTTTATTCCAATTTTAAGCTTCATTTTACTTTTTGTGAAATAATAATGAGAAAAATATAAAACCCACTGAGTAAGTCAATTCTTCTTACTTTAAACATGTGATTTAAAGCAGTGAGAAACACAGGAAGTAAGTGGTAAAATTAACAATTTGGAGGTAACCAGTATAAACGGTAGGGGAACATCTCCTCAGTCTTGGGGCAAGAGATAGTACTAGTAGCACTGGTAGGTGCTGCCCTACAGCAAGATTTAGAAAAAAAACTCAATGAAAGCCTACCTAGGATGTTATCTTTAAACACGTATTACTCAAAACTTGAAAATGTTCACTTACATTTTCCAAAGATGACGTTTTACTTCATTTGAAAAAAATTAAAGAGACTAAGGCTCCGGGACCAGATAATATTTATCCAAAAATTTTAGTTGAATGTGCAGAGGAATTAGCAGATGTAATCGCAAACATTTTTAATGCTTCTTATAATTCGGGGACAGTGCCAGAGGACTGGAAGCTGGCTAACATTACACCGCTCTTCAAGAAAGGGTCTAAAGGGAGTGCGGGAAATTATAGACGTGTGAGTCTAACTTCGGTGGTTTGCAAAATTTTTGAAACATTGATGAAAATTAAGATAGTAAATTTTCTAGAGACTAATAATCTATTAACTAGTTTTCAGTACGGTTTCAGGAAAGGTAAATCTTGTGCAACTAATTTATTACATTTCTATGACAAAGTTACCATGGCTTTGGACAATAAGAAGCCTGTAGATGTTGTTTACATTGATTTTCAAAAAGCTTTCGATAAGGTACCGCATGTTGCTCTACTTAGCAAATTAGCTGATATAGGAATAGGAGAGAAAACTTTCATTTGGGTAAAAAACTGGCTGACCGGAAGGAAACAAAGAGTAGTTGTAAGGGGAAATTACTTTAATTGGAGTGAGGTTTTAAGCGGGGTTCCTCAAGGATCAGTATTAGGGCCTGTTTTGTTCATTGTTTTTATGAACGATGTTTCTGGGAAAAATATTTCTGGGAACATGAATTCTTTTGCTGATGATGTCAAAGTTATGGGGACTGTAGATAATGAAGAACAAGCAAATCAGCTGCAAGAGGATCTAGATCATATTACGGAGTGGGCTGATAAATGGGGTATGGCTGTTAATGTTGGGAAATGTCAAGTGCTACATTTAGGGCATGGAAATAAGTGTACAAGTTATTATTTGCAAGGTTCAGTCATTAGTCAGGCAGACAAAGTTACTGATCTGGGGGTCTTAATAAGTCAGGATTTAAAGTTTAGCCAACAGTGCAACATTGCTAGCAACAAAGCCAATAAGATGCTTGGGTTTATCAATAGATCTATTTCAAACAAATCTAAAGAAGTTCTTCTGCCCTTATATAGAAGTTTGGTAAAACCCCATTTGGAGTATGCTGTTCAGTTTTGGTCTCCTTATCTTAAAAAAGATATTAATGTATTGGAAAGGGTTCAAAGGCGGGCTACAAGGCTAATAAGTACTTTCCCACTTAGATTATGATTCCAGGCTCAGAAGGCTTAAAATGTACAGTCTTGAGCAAAGAAGAGACCGAGAGGACATGATTCAGCTGTTTAAATTTATTAAAACGAAAGATGTTACGGGGCTGAAGTTTAGCACTGAAAACAGGACAAAGGGTCATTGTTTTAAGCTATTTAAATCTCAGGCTAACATGGATATTAGGAAAAATTATTATTTTAGCAGGGTAGTGGAACCTTGGATCAGCTTACCGGAAGAGGTGGTGATGAGCAAGGGAGTAGATAGTTTTAAGAGAGCCATTGATCTTCACTGGGGATTGTAAATTGACTAGGACCAGTCTAGCTGGGCCCAGAGCCTGTTGCTGGTCGTCACTTTTGTATTTGTATTTGTATCTCTTTGCTTCTCACTACCTCCACTGATAATTTTATCATTTTTTGATCAATTGTTAATTTTGAACTTAGAAAAGGGGAGGGGCAAAGCCTTAATTGCATTTGAAAGTGAGGGGCGGTTGCACCTGGTTTTGGAGGTCTTGCCCCCAAAACAAGCTGCCTACGTTCGTAATAATCTTCATTGTTTGGTTGGAAATATCTTTGAAAAGAGGACATTAATGATAAACTATTAAGTAATAAAGAATTTTTCTCTAAATGAGCTCTCCTGCACTGATTATGTGTGTTCCCCCCCCCCCCCCCCCAGAAGTTTCTGATTCACCAGTCGCTTCATACGTCATACTCAAAATCTTTTCTTTTAGTTTTTGAATCTTGCCTGTCTGTTGTTCAGTGAATTTTACTGTTATACTATGTGAAAAGATGATTGAAATATATTTAAATGTACGTACTAATTTGATACTTTTTTAAAAGAAATACTTACAAATTTAGTAGCATGGTAATAATTTATGCTATTGAATATCACATCTGTAATTCTGAATAATATTCCTATATCTTCTAAAGTTCCCAAAAGCACTTGATTTCTTTCTCGTAAAGCTCCATTAATATATATCAGTCCTGTTTCAAGCATAAATTTAAAAAAAAAAAATGCTCTTTAAAATTAAGGAAATTAAAACTTTATAGTTAACAAAATTACTGCTTAAGTTTTAAGAAAATCATAAGAAATGGTAAGCATTTACTTCTAAAACTGACGAAATAAATTTTCAGTGATGAAATAAATCTCTCCTTTTTACTTACCATTTTTCCCCAGCAAAACATCTTGAACAAGTGGAAGGGCGACACAATCAAAAACTTTCTTTAAAGAAGTTTGTTTGTGAAAAACACGCTTAAAGACATAATAACCCTGAAAAAAATGAAGGCAAACATAAGTGAAATAAATAGTGCATTTGAAAATTCAATGGTAGAAAAAACATTTTACGGCCAATCATTTACTTTCTTTTCCTTCCTATGTATGACATTTGTCTAAAAATGTATAGAATTAAAAATATATATAGATATTGAGAGACCAAAAGTAAAAAGATGATAGCAAAGAACACTTCAGTTTGAAAACAACTTTGTACTACAAGAGGGCTCATTATTTGCTCTTCTATTACTAGAAAATTAAAAGGAAAAAGTATAATAAGTAAACAAGAATATAGTTCACAACTACTCTTCCACCATTTAAAGTCAAAATAAAATAGAAATTAAAAGCCAATCTTGAATTTTTTACTTTTTCATGAGAAATAAAATATTTGAATTCAATGAAAATGTAATTAATTTATTAACCTCAAAAACAAATAAAAATATTTAAAATTTAAAAAAATACAGCATGTAGTGTTATATTTGCATATTTAAATTTTGAAATTTGTCTTGTGAACCTCCATTTAAATGACTAACGAGCCACCACCGAGTTGTACTGAAATTGAAATGTTCATTTCAGTTCAAATTCCAGGCAACTTCATAACACTTTAACTACCTATATTTTAACGATTGTACAATAAAATTTTAGACAGGCACTTTTCCCTTTAAAAAAAAAAAAAAATCAAAAACTAAGCAATTGAATTTTTTTTTAAAAATGTAATTGCATTTATATTTCATGAATTATTGGATGATACAAAATCTATTTAAAATCTTCTCCAAAAAATATTCTGGTTGTGCCTCTGCTACTACATCTTACTCTTAAAGTTATAACAATATTTGTTCAGTTGCAGTATTAATGTGAACATTAGATTGCAAGTTACAAATTCATGTTTGGATCTTTCAAGTCATCAAAAACTGAAGAAGGGGGAAACATTCGAATCATTTCAAAATATATTAAAACATATTCACCTTTTTGGTCATATTGTCATTGTAAAAAGAATCAACAGGAGTCAAAACAAGAGTCTTTTTATCTTGTATTTTTATGTTCGATTGATTTGATTTTTCCCCATTTATTAATTTGCAATACACATCGATGGGAGCACCTGGAACCAAATTTCCATTTTCATTTTGATCAGTTTCCATTGTTGCTAAAAATAAAACAAAAATTAAATATGGCAATAACAAAAGAAACCTAAATTATAATTCATTCTCAAGACAAATTAGGATAGCAATTCACATAGATTTTTCCTTCTTCCTCTCCTGAAAGGAAGAAAGAGCAATCCATGATGCTTGCATAACTAAACATTAGGACAGCTTTAGAATAAAAACATTCAAACACAGGGGTAAAATTGACTTTGATCAATTGAACTCTTGAAATGTGCTACAGGCAGATAGAGCAGGTAAATGTTGAAGAAGGATTTAAGAAAAGCTGTGTCGCTCCCAAATTAATGATTTTATGCTTGGTAAATTGATATACATCAAAAGCACAATGGACTGTATTCATGGTTTGGTAATGATCCCTTTGACTTTTCACCTACTGGTATTTTGATTCAATATTCAGTGCTAGTGGTGTTGTTTCATAAAATGTTCTAAAAAATTGTGTATCTATAGAATGACTTCAGCATTACCAAATTCAACTCAAAAAAATGAAAAAGCCCTGAAACAAGTTTTAAGTCATTCTAATATTTTTATTATAATTTTACTCAAGTTTAACCAAATATTTTTATGGCAAAGGGATTGGTCACAGAAAATCATATTTTTGTTGGATGTTAAGTTTTTGATTCGATGTTTTTTAAAGCAATACAGTTTACAAATGTATCTATAAAATCTACTAGTGCACCCAGTCTGATATTGTTGTGTACTAAATTTTTAATGACATCTTGTGTCAGTTATTATACATTAAATATGAGACAAAGGAAAGAAAGCAAAAGTTATTAAAACACAATTATGATATAATATTTATATAAACTATGTCTTGAAATAACATCTCCAGAACTACTGCTGTATCAATCAAATATCAACAAAGGATGACTACATCGATTTTCTCTAATATTTTGTCTCACACAAGTTTATAAATTACAAGGGAAAAAAATAACAAGAATATGACCAAATGACAAAAAATAACATTTTTACCAATTTTTCGCTTGTTATTTATCATTTCAAAATCAAATTACAATCTTGATTTCTGCTTTAGAAAAATTAGAAGAAAAAGACCGTCATTTAAAATCACCGCAAAAGCAGATTGTTGCCATCGTTAAAACATAAAAAAAAGACACCTTTTAAGGAACAGCAGCAAAGCCGACACGAGATGCGAAGAAGAAAAAAAGGGTGTAGTTTGTTAGTCACATGACTAAACTAGAGCTCATGTCTCAATCAAATCATCGGCTAAGATAATGGGGGGAACTCGCCAACTCGTTGAGATTTTTTTCTTTCTTTTCAGAATGTTCATTTGTATTTTGCGTGATTTAAAACGCTAGATATTTTGGGTTGCCATAGACTAAAGATGTTGAAGAATCTTCTGGTTTCATATATTCAAATGAAATTGGCTGATTTTAAGTGAATGCTATTGCAAAAGGAGTACAGCGTTAAAAGGTTTTTGTACAGCAAAATACTGTTAAATGTAACAGTTTACATACGCCATACTTAACGAATTCATGTAACAATGGAACGAAAAACTGGAGAAATTTTCCGGTCATTGCACAAACAGAAAGTAAAAACACAAAAACGATGAGTTGAATTTTTAGGAAAAAGAATAAGGATCTCAATATATATATATATATATATATATATATATATATATATATATATATATATATATATATATATATATATATATATATATATATATATATATATATATATATATATATATATATATATATATATACAGTGGCGTAGCTAGGGAGGGGCGGAGGGGCGGTCCGCCCCGGGCGGCACTTTCCGAGGGGCGGCAAATTAACCATTTTGATGGGAAAAAAATAAACGGTCTTTTTAAAATAAGATAATAATGGTTATAATCTGTTACTGCAGGCAAAAAGAAAATCTTCGAATAGTAAGACTTTTGTGTCACTACCAGATTAAAATTACTTTTATGCAAAAATTTCTGCTTTCTTTCAAAAACTTTCAAAAATCTTTTTTGATAGCATATTAGTACAATTTCTTGTTTTTTTCTGAGGGATGGCGGCTGACAGTTCATGGGACCAATGCTTTTTTAGACTTTAGAAGGTGACTCCAGACGGAAGAAAACGATGAAGTTTTCCAATTTTCGTTATAAGAAAGAGTTAACACTGGATTCTAAGAGAGTTTTTTAAAAACCTACACTAGTGAAATATATGTATATTTAACTTCAGGCAAATGGTGACAAGAGTGAGAAAGGAAGGGGGGGGGGGGGAGAAAAATGGTACACGAAACAATTTATTGCTCATCACAGGGGTGGCTTTACATGTTGCAGAGTTTACTTTTATTTTTCATTCATTACAAGAGTTGTCTATTTCAAAAGAAGTAAAAGTTATTTCTATTTTCTCTGTTCTGAGAGTAGAATATCTACCCGACAACGTTGGATCACATGTTAGTCTATTCCTTATGGGAGGTAAGCGAATTCCTTTTTTTCAACATTTGATTTGATCCCTCAACTTATTGGCCAAACATAGACAAAAATTGTTTTTTAGCGTATTCAGTTTCAAATAATTCCGTTTGGGAACCTCCCCTCTACCACCAGTCTAATAGCGTGAAAGACAGCTTCAAAATGTTTTTCGAGGGTGAGCTCTCGAATTTTTCATCTCTTTTCCTGATATCCCCAAAGATATAGCTTAGAAATACAGTTTTAGACATCAGTCTTTAAAAATTTCTGTGTAGAACCCCCGAAACCTGTCTTTTCCTCTAACGTAGCAAACGCAGCCAAAAAGTACACATTTAGGCCTTTAAATTCTTAAACTTTTCCTGGAGAAAACTCTCTCTTCTAAGGTCTCAACATATAGCCTAAAATTACGTTTTTAAAACTTCGATAGTTCAATGTCATTTTGTTAAAACAGCATTTGAACCTTGACTATCCTTGATCTCCAAACGTGATCAAAGATAGCTTAAACTAAGTTTTTAGGACTTCAGTTTCGGAATTTTTTCGAGAGAGATACCTTAATCACCCCCCCCCCCCCTCCCCCACATTTAACGTCTCTCTCGATTAAAACTGCCTTTCGGAAACTTCAATCTTAAAAACTTTTCGAGGAAGGAAAGCCGATAACTCCTCAGACGTTCTCCTAACGTCCCCAAAGATAGCCTTAAAGATTTCGTTCATAGAAATTTGCGTGGGTGGGAGAACTCACAAATCCTTTCTTCTCAACGATAGCCTAAAATGAACTTCAGCTTGAAGAAAGATTTTGGAAGGGAAACCTCCCTCTGCCCCCTTTTGCTTCAAACATTATCAATATCAAGGGAAGCCTTAAGTCGGGCGTCAATTACGGAATTTTTCCATGCGAGAGCTGCCTGGCTGCACAACATTTTTATTGCCATTAAGTGATATGGAACCCTTTAACGCCGACAAACATAGTCTAGAATTGCACTTTTGAGACTTTGGTGCAGAACAATTTTCAAAAAAAAAAAAAAAAAAGGAGCCGAACCTTTCTATTCCAGTAGTAAATCACCATAGTATCCATTAAAATTGATTTCAATTCAAAAAATATTTCAGTAAGAAACCTCAGCGTCCCTCTCTCCCCTATAATGCCTACAACTTCGTTAGAATACACATGCAGATGCGTTGCCAAAGATAGCCTAAAATTGCATATTTCAGAGCCGAAAATTTTCGAATTGAGTTTCAGACCATTTCCGATTTTCTTAACCTCTCCACAAAGTAGCCTATGCTGCATTTTAAACCTTTGTTTTCAGAACATTTCCTTGCAGTGCCCACCGATCCCCTAACGTCAACAAAGAAACACTAAAAGAGACTTTAGATTTAAAAAAAAAATCGGAAGCAACCCAATCCGCCCTTTTCCTTCACTTTACTAAAAAATTGCGATTTTTTACGTAAACGTAGCAATTTTCTATAAATGTGCCCTCCCCCCTTCTTTTTTTTTCTTTTGCAAGTATGTAAAAATTAACTACGTCTTTTTTGTCTTTTGTATTTTTAGTTTTAAGTTAAACACCCTTGACAGTTTAATGTATTATCTATTTCAAAATGAAAAGGGCGGCAAACACTATAGCTACGCCACTGTATGTATGTATGTATGTATGTATATATATATATATATATATATATATATATATGTCATTTATACATGCATTAATGATTTAATCAAAATTAGGGGAAAATTTTCACCCTCTTCTAAAAGATTTGGCCAGTTTAAATTAGTTTAGCCGTAACCCCCTTCGCAAGATTCCCCTATTTTGAATTTTTTTTCCTGTGCCCCCCTTCATTTTTTCCGTGGCCCCCAAGTGGCCATATGGTTCCCGGTTGAGAAAACCCGATCTAAATATACCTACTACTAATGACTATAATCACGCATTCATTGAAGACGTGAAATGAAAAATATTAAAAATCGTGGTATGCATCTTTCTATCCATCTATTATGTCATCGCTACTCCTGGTGAACGAGAGAAAACTGAGCATCGAACCTGGTATTGATAGATTCGTAATTTTTCAGATAATGTGTTTGGATAGGTTGGATAATAAATTTTGCAAAAGAGGATATATTAATTAAATCGTCTTTTTTACCCCACGGTTCTTCATTCAAAATTTCGTTCTGTTGCTGGAAAACGGCCAAAGCGAAAGTGACTCGCAGACAGGAAGGTCAAGTAGGGGATGAATATTTCGCGAGTGGTGTAAGTAAAGCACTTTTTTTTTGATGTACAAGGATTATATCCTCACATATATACTAGCCAATGATCGAGTAACGTCCCTGACGTCACCAACAAGGAAACTCGAGTCACGACATGATAATTTGATATTATGTTTCGGTAATGTTTAAAATGCAGGGAAAGGCTTTATTGTGACAAGGCTGAACTAGATCCAGTAACTAAACTGTTTTACTGGTAAGACTGTCATTTCAAGAGAATGAAGAAACGAAAAAGTGGTCAACAATGAATGCTATCTACTGGAGTTTAGGGTTTATCCACTTTAGTTAGGGTTAAAATTTTGACTCTCAAACTATCAACAAACAGGCAGTTGCTTCGTTCAAATGTAGAAGCAATTTTCACACGTCATATCTTGAGGGGCGATTTTCTAGTACTCTAGCGGTTACTGTGGCCCCGGCGCCTTCGGCGGTGTACACCAACGCGCTACGGATGAGATGCACGAGCCACCGTCGGCGGTGAGACCGATGCAACACCCGAAGGCGGCTAATCTTGCCGCCCTGGTGTCTAGCACTAATTAATTTCTGAATTACTTTTTCTTGTATGAATTTTACAATTAAAATGTACAAAACTCAATCACATGCCAAATGAATCTAACTAAAAAGATTTTGCGAAGGTAAACTGTACTAATAAAGCATAAAGGGAGATTAAAAAGTTGCAAGAATGCTCGTCAAAAGCATCTTGGGGGGCTTTTTATATGGTAGGAAGTTTAAAAACACATGTTTTTACACAAATTAATAAAGTTAAACAAAGGATAAAAATCGTAAATTTATGCAAATGTGAAAACGTTGCGGTTGACGGAGGTAAGGCCACTCTATAAGGGGAGCTGACTCATCCAACATTAAGGTTCCGAAATGATCGGAAGGAAAAGTAGCATTTGTACAAAAGCCTCATTGCAGAAAACAGGTCGCCAAGCTTTAGATGTGTTACATGATTTATTTCCGATTATTTTATTCTGCAAATAAAGAAAATTTAATTAATGCAAACTAAAAGCAATTAAGTCGTGAAAATAAGGTTAATTGCAGTAAATATTTCTCAATACATTTTTTTTGAATTTGTGAACTAATTTATCTTTCTAGATTTACCTTCAGTGACATTTTACTCAACTCATCATCATTTTTTTTTTTTTTTTTTTTTTTGCGACAGCAATCAGGGAGTAGCATTACGAATACTAGAATACAAATACTAGAAGCAAGGTTGGATCCAAAGCTGTCTTGGAACCAGTGGTGCAGTGAAGGGGGGGGGGGGGGGGGGAAGGGGGGTTAGTCATTGGTTTTAACATAAATGCAAATTCTTATACAGTAGTTTATGCATATGAAAGGGCTGTTTTGACTTAAAAAAAAATCCTTCAGAAGGTATTTTTGATCAAAAAATCCCTTTTGTCAGCTATATTTCATCAAAAAAAAAAAAAAATCTCCAGAAGGTTTTTTGATCAAAAAACCCCTCCTAAAGGCATATTTGATTTTAAAAAAAGCCCTCCAGATGGGATTTTTGATAAAAATCTCTCTCTAGAAGGGATTTCTGACTGCGCTAGTGCTTGGACTCAAAATGTCGGATAAGTCAGCTCGTCCTTTTTAAGGGATTCTAGACGGAGGTGAAACTGACGCATACGTAGGATATGACCTGTCCAATAAGGCATCTGTCTCATCCGCGTGAAATTGAAATGTTTGACTCCTTTGGTTATTTTTTTTTTAATCACCGTGTTGTGGTATTTTCAAGCTCTAGAAATCTAAAAAAAAATTATTTTCTTTCTTTTTTTGTTTTTTATTTTTCTTTAAAAAGGCCCAAAAAAAAAAAAAAAATCTTTTTTCGATTGGCAAAAGAGATTGTAATATGATTAAAACACCTTTTAAATTTAGTTGAAATTTACAACGATGTATTTTTAATCAGAATTTTAAATTCACTGTTAAATATTTTTAGCTTTTCAACTAGTTCTCTGGAGCATAGAGGAACGAGTATAAAACTTTTCTAACCAAAATCACTAAGTTCTAGTCAAAAGCACATAGCAACAACGCAGAATGATGTTTTGAACATCTGCGTCAATAAAAATAACTCAATGTTTTGGTGCAAAAGTATTATTGTTATTCGAGCAACTCTTCTTTCTCCCCTTATCACTGATATAAATCAGTTACTATATTTTAAGAAATCTTTGAAAAACACATTTATCGTAACTATATCTAGCTTTGGCATCAAGAAAATGAAAGATTCTTCCGTACTTTAGCTCAAATATAGCACTTGCATTATTTTGAACCAGAATAAAAAGTAAGAATTAGACGGAGTAGTGCTTGAAACACAATTCCAAAAACATCTGAATCTAATTAGAGAGCGCTTGAACAAATAAAGCGTATATCATCAGCAAAGGCGACGAAAACATCAACAGTGTTATAGCTGAAAACAAGTCTCTTATGCAATCTCTAGACTGGAATTTTGTTGAAAGTTTTGTTTAAACAACGGTGCTTATATATTATGACATCTCTCAAAAGTTATATAAGCAAGCGAACAAATTTCAAGATGGTTTTTTATCGATGATTGTTTGGTAAAATTTTGTAACGAAGAATACTGTACTGGAGCTCAAGTGTTGAAAGGTGAGTTCTGATTTTATTTAATAACTATTTCTCTATTTTCCATTATTACAATGTAAAATACTTCTCTACAGATTAACTGCATTTTTTTTTTTTTTTTTGCTATATGGCACTTGATTTGTAGATACATATGCTGTGGCAATTTTCATGCACTTTTAACTTATTCGTTCTTTGCTAAAATTAAGCATAAAGCAATTTTTATATAGTCTAATCAAAAATGTTTTTAACATTTTAATACTTCTGCTGAGTGGGATTGTTTACTTTAGTCAAAAGTACTACTTTTATTCACTGAAATTGATAGAATTAAAAAATAAATAAATAAATAAATAAAAATAAAATAATAAATAAAAAACATGGAGCGAGAAGAAACTTTTTATTTCCCAACGCCTAATTTTTAATAAAATTTTTTAAATGTCCGATTTCGAAAATAAGGCGTGGTCTTTATGACGTCACAAGGGATGTACTTTGTCGCGTCTCCACTAGCACGCTGATTGCTTACGCTTGCTGTCTACCACGTTTCCAGCTCATGATGATTCAGTAGCGAATTAAATATTGCACTGTGTGCTAATGGCATCAGTGAATGGCATTTCATCATTCGTGATGTCATGTGCAGAAGCGTAAACAATGAAATTCAACAGTTTAAAATAATTGTTAAAAAATATTAAACTTTGTCAAAATATTTAAGAAATGGTTAAATCCTACGTTTTTAAGAGTGTTCTTTCAGAAAAAATACTTTTAAAATTTCGGAAACGACCCCACTGAAAAATCTGAAATTGTCCTCAACAATTTAGTCAAGCGTATGCTCGCTCTTTGTATTCAAAACGCCCAAATTGGAGGTTACGAGACCTCACCAAACTTTCTTTATTCGACAACATTATCACCATGCGGCAAAATTTTCATCATTCAGTAAATTTCGGATTTTTCAGAAAAATTTGGAGTTTCATTCGGCAAATAGAGAATTACTGCCTTCCCAAAAAATTTAAATTCGGGGAGCCCCTGCGTGTATTAAAAACAAACTATTAATTATTAAAATAGAAGTACAGTGAAATCCCACTGCAACGAACGTGAAGGGTTTGCATCCCCCCCCCCCCGTTGCAACGGGAATTTCATTGTAATTGAATTCTAATAATGTAATGGAAATTAGATCTGAATTGAAAATTTATTTCGTTGAATTGGATATTTCGTTGTATTGGCACTGGTTGTAACGAGATTAAACTATACCATTACGTTTTGAGGGGAAGAGATTGGAATTTTGAAAATATTGCATTTGAATATTCTGTACCTTTAATTTAAAAAGTGGAACATTCTAAATGATAAATATCAAATTATAGTACATATCAAGGGCGCCCATTTGCAAAATTGTAAGGGGGGGGGGGAGCTCGGATATTTTCCCCATGGGTTAGGAGGATGTTTTCTCAATAGAAACCGATTTCAGGACAGATTAGATTCATTAAAATATTTCAATTGTAATAACTTATTCATTAATGACTGAAGAATAAATGCTTTCACATTTTTGCAAAAAAAAAAAAAAAGCAAGGAAGTTAAAAGCAAGGAAGATCTAATTTCAAAGGGGGGGGGGACTCTGGTACATATCTGCTTTTCCCCCACAATCTTCCATTTAATTCTTAGAAAGTGTTTTTTTGTGAAATTGATTTCTATTAGGATCTTCCCTATCTCTATTTTCGTATAATGTCACTTTTCAAAAGGAAATTTTCCTTTTCTAAAGGGAATATTTTCACGCCTTAAAAAATAATCTTCGCTGTATCTTTGGTTCTACTAGGTGTTTCTTTAAATTCAATTACTTCCTGAGTTGTGGTAGAACCTCTTCAGTCAGGTATTAAAAGAAATTCGCATCAATTTTAAAATACTGAGGAAAATGTAACGATGAGCTTAGGAAAAGATTTTAAAAATGAACAGGATTTTCCTATAACTTTATATAATCTACAAAATTGAATTTTATGAATTGAAAATCAACGTTAACTTACTTTGAATAAAAACAAAAAATACGGAACTGGTTACATTTCAGATTTTTGCTTATCCAGCTCAGTTTCAGTCGCTGTTGTAATATGTACTGGTCGATTAGTTGTAAGTAGCCTAGTGGATAGGGCATCGGATTCGAGCAGGCGCGTCCTGAACTCAAGTTTTCGCTAAGGGGAAAACTCTCAGTTGTCCTATATTAATGAAATTCCACATACATCGAGTGATAAAATACGAGCGTGCAGGAACAATCTAACAACAGGGTACAAGACAAATTTGACAAGTTATTGTGGTAATTTTTTTCCTAGTCAAAATATCATTGACAGCATGGCAAAATTCTACTCAAATGGTAAATTTGTTTCATGAAGAAACATAGTAACGTGTGTGGATAAATTGAATATATATTGAGCAATGATGTGATATTTTAAATAAAAAAGCGGAAGTGGGGATGTGTGTCATCCAAAAATCCATCGAACGATCTAGCCAACCGGTATCGGCATGATCTGACAAAGCGTGTTTAGAGAAAATACCGTCTGTAGACATGACTACTTTATCAGCGCCTTCTTTTTTGCAACAAACTGAGACTGATTATTAGAAAAAATGATATGAATATCTTATCAAAAATCTATTTCATAAGGATTATCGGCACTTGATATTTTCTAGTTCTCCTTTTCTACGCATATCTCAATTCTTTATCTTTCTGAAGTTGCGATAAAATTTTGAAACTTTGTTAGGAAAGACTCAATTGAAAAATATGCACACGTTGCCAAACACGTTCAGTTTATCGTAGGAATGCAACAAAATCGATTTTGCTAAGTTATTAAAAAAGATCCCCCTCCCCCCTGAGTAAACAGTTTATTACAGTTATATCTTAAGATTTTGAAATCTTTTCTCAAAAAAAAAAAAAAAAAAGCTTTAACTGTTTTTCGGGGGGAGGGAGGGGGGGGGGAGTTTCACAAAACAATAACTACTGTAATCTCTATATGACTTAAAAAAAAAAAAAAACTTACCATATAACAAAAATTAGTTGTAATTATTCTATTAATGTTGAGCTTTTATGAAGCAATTCAACTATATTTATTTTTGTTTTAGCAATTTCATGCACACTAATTTTTATTTTCATGCAATATCTTAGTTGTGAGGTGAAAAGAATTAGTGCTGCATTATCTCCTGATCTGACGTGTTTGACGCTTATTATAGACAATCCTGATTTATTCGGCATATTAAAAGGAGAAAATAACTTCCCCCTTCACCCTAAATACTTGAAATAAAACTTATTACTCTTATTAGTGCCATATAGGAGACACAAACTCCATTCGCTTAGAGGGTATGGGTTTGAAAGAGAAGGGAGCGGCTCCCGTAGAAATGAGCTCACCAAAAGGAGAGGAACATTACTTTAACCTCGATAGATGGCAGCACCACATCTCCAATTTTTTAACAGATCTGAGAGGGAAGGGAGTCTCTGGCATAATTCTGAAAGGGAGGAAAAGCCTCCAACAACTCTGCACCCATGGTAACTGCCAGCAACCGACCACAGAAGTTTTGAGCCCATTAGTTTAACGATCACTTACTCTAAGTGAACTCAATGGGCATATATCGATATCGAGCTCCAAAACCCTCAACACTCCGATTCCGAGTTCAATATCTTATTTACTAGGCGACTCGCAGTCCAGAATAATAGTAGAGGCAGCAAAATTACAGAATGATATTTACGTTTGTCACCTTATAATA
Source organism: Uloborus diversus (assembly GCF_026930045.1). Classification (NCBI taxonomy): domain Eukaryota; kingdom Metazoa; phylum Arthropoda; class Arachnida; order Araneae; family Uloboridae; genus Uloborus; species Uloborus diversus. The sequence continues at coordinate 79,269,206 of NC_072737.1, read as the reverse complement.
TTTGTTGGTTCTAAAATGCACGATCATTTAAGGTTTCTACAATTGAAGACAATGGGGTCGTTTCCGAAATTTTAAAAGTATTTTTTTTCGAAAGAGCATGCTTGAAAACATAAGATTTAACCATTTCTTAAATAATTAAACAAAGTTGAATAACTTTTAACAATTATTTTAATCGGTGCGCAGACTCAATTTCTTTTTTTACGCTTCTGCACAGGACATTTCAAGTGATAAAATGCCATTGACTGATGCCATTAGCGCAGAGCGAAATATTTAACTCACTTCCTACTCACATGTACTGGCAACGATATGGTTTATAGCATGTGTAGAGAGCAGTATTTCACTTATTAATTATCATAATCTGGAAGCGCGGTAGACAGCAAGCGTAAGCATTCAGCACGCCAGTGGAGCAGCGTGCCAAAGTTCATCACTTGTGACGTCATAAAAACCACTCCTTATTTGAAAAATCGGACATTTAAAAAAAATAATCAAAAAGTAAAACGTTTTGAAAATAAAACTTTTTCTTCGCTCCATGTTGTTATTATTATTATTATTATTGCTTTTTTTTTTTGCTTATTCTATCAACTTCAGTGACTAAAAGTATAGTACTTTTGACTGATGGAAACAATCCCATTGTATTCTGCTAGGTAAGTATGATATGATACACGAAAGAAGTGACCCTTAGTTAAGGGGCAAGTATTGGCAGAAGATTACCAGAGGATGTACATGTACATTGCTGATGCGGAAAGTCTGCATAGCAACATGAACAAGCTGAACATTTCATTCACTATTTGACGCATTTTGTTGACATCACGACGGAAATGTTGATGTAGGAGCATATATGTTTGTCAGGAAAAGTTGTGTACTTCTGAATAATAATGCAGATACCGTCATCCGTACTTCAATATTCATCACAACTGACATCCGAGAGTCGTTTTTATAATCATGACGTTACTTGACGTATGGCCTTCAACCATTTATCATTGGTCACGTGTATCAAGGTCAATGTCGCGCAGTCTTGGGAGCGAATTTTGTTACAGCTTTCTCTTACCTGAAAACTTGCGTGAAGTGGTCGCTTCGCCAAAGTTCTGCTGCAGTGTAAGTTTCCTTCTAATTTCAAATACAGTTGTTTTCTGGCATACAAAATATTCTGTTTTATTTCTTTCATTTTAAATTCGATTTAAAATACTTTCTGAATCCTTTGTATTTGTTATTTAAACATTTCTCTCTCTCTCTCTGTCTCTCTCTTTGGCACTATATATAGGCTTGCCAGACGTCCCGGTTTGACCGGGACAGTTCTGGTTTTCAGACAAAATCCCGGTGTCCCGACCGGTTTACTTCACGTCCCGGAAAAAGAAAAATTTGATTACAAATGACCAAACAAGTCTGAAAATAATTAACAATAGAGTTGCAGGATTATTTGTTTGTATTTTAAAGTTACTGTTAACGTAATTTATTGTATTTTTTGTTTATTTGGCAAAATATTTTAAATTGCAGGGAATTATTGTTGGTTTTTTTAACAGTGTTTAGTCATTTTAGTTGAAAGATGTTTATTTTACATCGGGGAGGGGGGAGGAGGAAGGGAGATGAGTGATTTTCGCTTATTCAGAGAACTGTTTTTACCTTTTTTTATACTTTGAGTATGGTGGCAGGAACAAATAATACAATCTATGAAGGTCTTTCAAGTACGCGAGAAAAAATATTTAATAAAACAACTGCTCAGTAGGCATTAGATAAATCAAGTTGTAATAAATATACGCATTCTGACACCAAACAGCTTAAAACATTTTCTTCTTACTATTTTTTTTTTTCAACAGAAAGGTTCAAACACTTGATAGTATAATGAAAATTTTCAACTTTTCAATTTACAAAGTTTGAACAGAACAACGTCTGTCGGGTCCTGTAAGTTTAGGATAAATATTTTATCATTTGTAACATTGACCTGTAAAATTATTACCGGATTAGTTTGTAAGAATTTTTACAATAAGCTTAAAACCAAAAAATTCCCATAAAAGGAAAAGTATAGTTCAATTTTTTATTTCTCATTTTAAGTGTATTTTTCTAATAAAAATAAATTTTTGAATATTTACATCCAAGAAGTAAAATGTTCAAATTTTATCTGCTTATGTGATATTTATTACCCCTGTTAAGGTTCATAATTAGTAACCATTTATTCATAACATTAAGAATAAACTGCCCTATAAAACACTCCAAAAATTAGCCACAGGTGTGTACCCTTTCGAATACTAGTGACTGCGAGGGGGCGGGGCATCCCTGTGTCTCGGTTTCACATTTCAGAAATCTGGTAAGCCTAACTATATATATTTTTTGCACCGAGTCACTGACTCGTTTTGTAGAAATTTTAAAGGAGTATGGAATGCTACCCCAGGAAAAGGTTGTAAGAGCGGTATGTCCCAATTTTCTGTCTTTTGAGGGTACCGAAAAAGGCTGCTGTAGTATATGTTGTTGAAAATGTTGTTTGTTAAAATATTCTTTAATAAAGAAAAAAAATGTAATTTTAAATGTCAGCTGATTGAAAGAAAAAGGAAACAACTTGTTGCTGCAAAAGAAATAAACAATGCATGATAATATCTTATCCATTATTTGTACCCTATTTCGTCGTAATAATTTCTAAAATCAGACTTACCCAACGTAATAGTAACAAATTTGAACTGCTTTACATTTGTTGAAAATAGTTAAGAAATAAGTTTTCAAATAACAATGTTTTCATATGGATACACAATTAGAAGAAATTAATAACATATTTTAACTAGTATGTTGTGGCCATCACGAAACTTTCTTCTATATTTTTCCTTTTTCTGATCCCTCCCCATGCTTGACGAGGAAGCAATATTCCTGACAAAAACAAAATTACACATGCAAAAACTTGACGACCATCCCAATGTCTGAATTATTGTAAAAATAAAACAAAGAGCGAAAATTGAAAGTTACTTTAAAAGCCTTACTTGAATTAATTACAAATATTTTATTGATTAACAAACATAAGATGGCAACAGTTAAAAATTTTAAATCATTGAGATAATATTTCCGGTCATTTCCATACAATTAAAATCACGTGAAATACGCAGATGACAATCTATTGCGATTTATCTTTCTTATTGTTGCATTAAAAAAACTATATTTATTCGAAAAAAAAAAAAATCAACACCTCTTGAAGCGATTGGAGTCAAAATTGAACCAAAGCCTGTTTAAGTATGGATTCACATATATTCCAAATTTCAACCAGAACGTAGCATTACTTCTTGAGATAGGGCACTCACAATGGAAAAAAAGAACGGGCGATTGCGCAACCCCCTTTTTAGCTGTTGACACCAAAATAAAATCAGCTCTTATACCCACTAAGGGCTACTTGTCAAAAATTTTTTGTTTGATTCCGTTCGTTATTTCTTGAGATACAGCAGTCACAATTGACGACAAAAAACGTTCTAAAACTCAACCCCCGTTTGAGCTATTGACACCAAAATTGAATCAGCACCTGCTCCTGTTAGGGGCAACATATGGACCAAATTTTGTTTGATTCCGCGATTTACTTCCTGAGGAATAGCAAGCACGCGTAACTAAAAAAACGTCCCATTGCTCCACCCCCCTTGGAGGAATTCGCGCCAAAAACCAATGGGCACAAGTTCACATAGGGGCACATATGTGTACCAAATTTCGTTCAATTTCATGCGGTAGTTTTTGCTGTAGAGCGGCCACAAAAAACTGGTCACACACAGACGTGACACACATACACACATACACACACACAGACAGACAGACATTTTCCAAAAATAGTCGAAATGGACTCAGCACACCTCAAAACGTTCGTATCCGTCAAAATTCGAAATTCGAAAATTTGCACGATTCCAATACTTTCTTCTATATATTAGATATAGAAGAAAGTAAAAAGCGCTGGATAAAAATTTATCTTCTATTCTCTAAAAACGATTATCCTTTTTCAAATTGCTACAGTAAATTATTTTCATCGATTCAAGAAAATGTGCATAAATTTGACATATTTTCGAAAGGGTACATAAGAGGTCAATGAGACAACTACCAACCTTCGGATTTCATAATTGCGTGAGGAAATATTTAAAAAGAATTAAAAAAACGAAAATTTTAAAAATAAACCAATAAGATTCCTGTGACAAATCCAGTGTTTGTTTGGGGATAACTGTTGAGTTCCCCATAGAGCCAAATTTTAAACCATTACCAAAATTTCTGCAATGGTTCACAGAAATCGCGCTCCAGAGGTCCTTCACTCTTCCCAAAGGTTTTTCAATCCAGTTTAATCGAGAATTAATGGACTAGTTGCAATTAAATTACGAAATATTTGCATTTTAAGTCTGGATTACTGAGATTCTACTGTAAACAAAACTAGTATCACAAATTCTTAAAAAAATTATGAAATTTAGAAATTAATATTTTTAATTCAAGCTACACACGTGAACAGGGCTGATTTTGGACGGGTCGTACGAGACACGCACCTATCTCTCACTTTAAGACCATCCCCTCACCAAAAATAAAAACTATTTCCAGACTTATAAATATCAGACTATTTACACTGCCGATAATTGATTGTTTCACCATCAGTGATTATGAGGTCACCACTAATCAAATCATCATCTATATGTTGCTGTAATATCCAATCCGCGAGCATTATTTTAGTTTTCCTGCAGGTTGTGGGGGCCCCGTTTAAGGGTTGTGCTTCCATTTCTGTAAATTGGGTCCTGACCGTGAGCATTATTACGCAACCGATAGTGATGCGAAAACGACTGTGGCACTTTTCCGAAGATAACATGTCGATGAACTGTTACGTTCCGGGTAAGTATTTTCGTGAATTTTCCAACTAAAAGGAATTGAGAGACGGCATGTAATAAGACGCCGTTCATAAATGATGTCACCCGATTCGTGAAATTGTGATTTGTAGGAGGGAGGGGCTAATGAAAAGTGACGTCACATATTGTTTGCAACAACATGCTTTGAAAAACAGTGTGACATGTGACAAGGGGACGGAGCTAGGTGAAGTGTAACACTTTGAGACGGGGGGGGGGGTTCAATTTTTTTTGCGGTCCCCTAAGATACTTTGACGTTTCTCAAAATGCCCACGAGTAGTATCTCTTTCCTCGGTTTATCATCGCGCCAAGGAAAGAGATGAAACATTCCATTTCTGCTTTTAATAACACGACAATGATGTTTTTTTTTTTTTTTGGCAAAATTGCAATTTTTATTCTAGTATTAATGATATTACGACCGCCAAGAAAACCAAATGCCTACCGCCGAGAAAACCAAATGTCAGCCGTCAACAAACCCAAATGTCCACCGCCAAGAAAGACGAAAGAAATTAAACACTCGACTAAGGACAGTTTACACGACAGAACAAGTTGGGGGTTTCACCCCTCTGTATCTCAACCCCCATAAAGACACCCGGAGCTGAGTTTTGGTATACTCAATCTCTTGTGGCCCCTGACGAAGTATATCAAAATACAATCCCCAGGACCATCGGGGGAGGAGGAATTTAAGTTAGAAAATCACTATTCAAAAACCTTTTCGTGTTCTTTGACAGGGCTACAGCCCAGACGAAAAGAGGGATCGAGCTGAAATTTCGCTCGTTCACACATTCCTTGTGCCCTATTGATGTGCCTTTTGTGCCATTTGACCCCCTTCCCCATTCCAAATCGTTTCTATCACCCAAAATCGTACCCTCCCGGGGGCCTGTAACAGCCTCCCGGGGGTCTTTGTTAATGATTTTTTGTAACAATTTAAAGGATCGAGCCTCACTCGTAAGGAATTGGTTATGGGGGCAGGTTCTAGCAAAAAATAGTTGTGAAGAAAGAGGAAAACAGGGAGGATGGTAGTCTGGCAGATACTTGGCGGGAAAACTAGATATCATAACTTTTTAAGTCTGAGGGTTTTTTGGGTTTAGGATGAAGGCCTTCTTTTTTGCAGGAAAGAGGTAAAGATTTTCTTGCCGGGAGAATTTTTACAACAGGATTGTTTTTGATGCGATATTATTTACTCATGCAGCAACTTATTTTTCCATGTATTAAACTTTCTTTTTTCTTTTTTGAAAGTTTAAAAAATTGGAAAATTAATAAGCATTTTATCCGAACTAAAAAAAGAAAGAGCATTTGTCTATTATTTTTATGTAATAAAACTATAAGTTATCGCCGCATAGACGGAGCTAAGGCAGAATTGCAAGTAAATATTGAACAGCTCGTTACAGCATCCAAAGACTGCATCACTATCCAGGGTGGTCCAAAAAGTACGAGTAACTTCCCCTTCATACGAAACGCTTGCGGCCTATCCGCTGAACCAAACGAATAAAAATTTTGGATGTGATTATCTGTAAGTATGCGTTGGAGATTGTGATGATTTTATACAATGCAGTGCTCATGGTTATGGTTACAGTGAACGAATTTCGAAAGTTTCAAATGGCTACACCTATTTTTCTCGTGCAATTGATCAGCGTATTGAAAACCCACAAATAGCGTTGGAACGAGAGCGAGTGACGAAAATTGCCGGCGCATCTTGCAAAGATGTAAATTTTTAGGTCTAGTGACAACATAAAAGTGGATGATTTTCGACAAACTTTGATTAACTCACAGAGACGATTCTAGCCAGTCATAGATCCACCGTCTTCATTAATGGTGACTGGAGGACGTTGAATATGCTCGTCGTCAAAGTTCTCCAAGTGAAATGATACTTCTGGGGAAGCTGGATCAGGGATTGCTCGGTTCCTGGTCTGGATCAAAAAACGAGAGCTATCGTCAGGTTCCCATCCAAGTGGTTAAACAACAAATAGTGGTAGGTATGGGGGACCAACCTGGAGTGAAAATTGATAAAAGAACCAATTACAAAACGCCATCTGCCTGCAAAGCATTGCCACGTTTCCCGAGATAGCAAAATATTGCATGCAGATTACAATCAGTTTCTAATAATGATTTTTTTTTTAAATTTTAATCTAGGCATTCACCTTTTACAGATAATTTTGATTTTAGAATTCGAACTTATTTCAGTATATTAACAGCAAATTACTCTAGAAAAAATTTCAGAAATATTTCTTGAATTTTCACTTGTGACATAAAGTAGCTACTATTCTGTTCTCTAAAGCTTCGTTTTAAATATGAAATACACGTTTTGTCGAGCAGTAAAACTGGTCAGATTTGTTGCCATCAGCTGGTTCATATAATTAGCAGTATTTGAAGGTCGCACAGCAACTTAAATAGGCCATCTTATCGCATCTATATCTTTGGTCTTCTTGTTAACTGATACTGATTTATAGCTTTTTGTTCACATTTTCAAGGATGCTTTTACAACTTACAGAATGAAATTAGCATTTAATTGCGGAAACTAGAGAATTTTTTTACTTTTCATTCTACGTTTATTCGAAAAAGGATAAGAAGTGTTCCGTTGTTAAAATTGTTAATACATTGTGGTAGTTATTTGCTATTGTTCGGCTAAATGTCAGCGACATGGCTCGAGTAAGATGTCGAGGGGCACTAGGTCAAACACCTTTTTGGGGTCCCTTGTATTCACACTTTATAACTTTAGCCGTTGGCTGAAACAACTTTAGCTATACACTAAATTTCAGCTATTTGGGGGCCCCTAAAACCATTTGGGGGTCAGGGCCTAGTTGGCCTATTCAGTAATCAGGCCGTGGTCAGTAGCGCAGCGAGGTAAAGGCACAATTTGTTTTTTCCTATAAAATGAAACAAAGGCAGAATTGAGAAACCATTGCCCACAGTGTTAACTCAACTGCGATTAACATGTGCAGCAGTGAAATTGAATCATTCGTAGCGTCAGCTGTGTTTATTCCATGTAGATGCTGAGAACTTAATTCTTCACAATAAGAGGCGGTCAGACAGCTTGGTCACCTGCTCAGCAGCTGAAGCTCACCTGCTTTCTGTAAATAACAAAACATAAGCAGATTCTGTACACAGATGAAGCTTGAGTGATACGGAATAATATAATTTTCACATCTTTACCGGGACATTCACCTATACTTTATTTTTCTTGAAGAAAATCGCCAATCTAATAAGAATTTGTTTGTAATTCGGTTTTGTAATCGGATGAAATGGATTAGTGGTTTTCGACTTCAGGTTTGCTAGCAATTTTTGTGATCCGCGAACAGTTGGAAAAAAATTATCTTTTGTATAGTAATTAATGTATTGAAGAAAACTTTTTGAGACATCTCATCCTCATATATATAATAGCAAATGATCGAGTAATGCTCCTGACGTCATCAACAATGAAACTCGAGCCACGACATGATAATTTGATAATATGTTTTTGGTAATGTCTTGACATGCAGGGAAATGCTTTGTTTTGGCAAGGCTAAACAGTTTTACTGGTAAGACTGTCCTTTCAGGAGAATGAAGAAACGAAAAAGAGTTCATCAGTGAACGTTATCTTCTGGATTTAAGTGTTAATCCTCTGGAGTTAGGGTTAAAATTTCAACTATCAAAATATCATCAAACAGGCAATAGCTTCGTTCAAATGTATTAGAAGCTATTTTCACCTGTCATACCTTGACGGTCGATTTTCTAGTTTCACCTAATACAATTGTAGTGAAAATGTTACTTCTATAATATTGCCCACTTAGGATTCAGAAGGGGTGATCCTCAGCAGGGAAACGGTTGAGAATTACTGATTATAGATGAACGAGCTGATGTGTGTGTGCATCACATGACTTCCTTTTACTCCAATTTAATGTCATTTTCCCATTTTTGGCAATTTTAATATGATTCAACAGTTTACTCTCTAAATATCACCAATAGAGGCCAAATTGAAACCAGATTTAAAAAAAAAAAAAAAACCACCTCTAAATTTGTCGCCAAGTTGGTGACAAAATCTTGGCGGTCAAAACACTGGCGATATATCGCCAAGTGTCCGCCAAATTATAGCACCACTTGAGTTTACATCGAAATTAACATTCATTTCCTTCCAAAAAGGGGCAAAATACCCCTTTAGAAACACCTGAATGCAACCAAAAGGGGAGGTACGCAACTAAATCTCACTAGGAGTCTACGTACCAAATTTCAACTTTCTAGGACATATCGTTCTTGAGTTATGCGACATACATACGCACATGCAGACATCACGAGAAAACTCGTGACGTCTGTATGTACTTATGTACGAATCGTCAAAATGGATATTTCACGTGTCTATACGTTCTTAGACACTTATCCACGTGTGGTCGAGTCGAAAAAAAAAACTTAACATTCATTCGGGGGTGAGCAAAATGGAAATTAAGGTCGATTTTTGAGTGAACATTTTTTCGCGAATACAATACTTCCTTTTTTTGTAAAAGGAAGTAAAAATAGATAATTTGTTCTCTTTTTGAAACTTTCAGTGGCCTTACCAGTCGGGAATAGCGAAAAGAGCGGGTAGGGGGTCAAACCCTGGCAAAAACTTGATTTCTTGCCTAATTACAAATTTTAGATGGTAAAACATGAACATATAAAGTCTGTTATGATATGAAACCTACCCCACGAGTTAATGCTGGCTGGTTTTATTCCCCCTCCCCTTCCACCTGGAGAAAATTCTGGCTAAGCTTGTGTTACCAGTCATTTACAATTTGTAGCCGGTACAAGTAGAAAATCATATGACATTTGGAATCAGTGGAGCCTCGTCTTTTAATTTTAAGGAGGGTGAAAATTCTCAATTTGCCGAATGAAACTTCGAAATTTACCGAATGATGAAACAAGAACATGTCCTTACACATGCATCAAAAGGGAAAATTTTTGAAAAATACAAAATTACAATATTGTTTCCGAGTTTGCAGAATCTTCAGGTAAAATTTGCCGAATAAGGAGGTTTTTGGGAGTTCACAGAGAACTCTCGTAAACCTCTCATTGAGGCGCCCTTAGATTTGATTTCCTTTTGTGGTTATTAATGTCATTATGGTTGCATTATAAAGCTATTACAGTAAAACCTGTAAAGTTGACCACCTTTGTAAGTTGACCATCTGTCTAAGTTGACCGCTTTTGTCAGGAACGGAATTAGTCCTATCTTGTATAATGAAGGAAAACCTCTGTAACTTGACCACCTCTCTATCTTGACCACCTGTCTATCTTGACCACTAATGTACCCCAAATTTGGTTTGGAGTATTGTAAAAAAAACTCTTTGTAAGTTGACCACTTGGTTTATTTTTTTAAATTTTATTTAGCAAATTATTTTTTTTTATAACTTTCCAAGAATATTTTTGATGCCAGACTAGCATTTTACCAACTAAATGAAACAGCAGCATAACTAAATCTCCTTTTGAGTTTAACCACATGGGAAAACTACTAGGAACCCTTTTATTCTCCAAACTTGTTTTTCTTTTGTTGTTAAGCAAAAAATTTGTCATTTTTGATTAGCTATAAATTTTTAGGAACTATTAATATAAAATGAGTAACTTTTCATAAATTATAAAATATAATTTAAAAACTTTTCAAATTATTTTATTTTATTATGTTTTCAATAGCTTTCCAAGAATATTTTTGATGCCAGACCAGCATTTTACCAACTAAATAAAAGAGCAGCATAACTAAACCTCCTTATAAGTTAAACCACATTGAAAAACTACTAAGAATCCTTTCCTTCTCCAAACGTGTTTTTCTTTTGTTGTTCTATATGAGATTGCCTTTTGTACTCTCTGTTCAATGAAAACATGTGTCAGTAGAAAAGTGCAAAGTATTTTTTTCCAGTTGCAATATTTTGTGGCAACACTGGAATTGTGCTAGAGTAAAAGTTACTTGCATTGCAGTATTTCTGGTGCAAGGGATTAAGAAATAGGACATTTTCATTTTCAACTGCCTTTTAGAACTATGAGAGTCCAGCTTGTAGCTCTTTGTGTTATAGTTTTACAAAAAATGGCTTCAAAAAGAAAGTTAGTTGAACTTGAGATTGATTAAAAAGTATGAAATACAGTGCAGAACCTTTTATCCGGGAACCAGAAAACCGGAAAACCAGAAAACCGGCAATTTTTTGCCGATTTTCCAACTATTTTTAAAAAATACACATTTTCGGCAATTTTTGAAAAACTAAGCATTTTTTTGAAATACCTAAAAGAATATGAACGGTTTCTTAATAGATACCATATTACTCACGTATAACTCAGGAAAGTGTTTACAAAAAGGAACTTTAAAGGGTTATCCCTTACGCCTGGCGAAATTTCCGAAATATTTTCTTGAATTAAAAAGTACAGTCGAAGTCTAAAGCTTTCGATTTTTATTCCAATTGAAATCTAAAGAAATGAACATTGTCGCATTCTAATGCGATATTTTATTGAATGGTCTTTAATTAAAGCCGTTTTGAGCGTAAGTGACGTCGAGAAAGTGCGGGAAAGCCGAAAACCAGATTCGCGAATTTTCCGGATGATCGTGGAATCTAGAAATCGTTAAACGCAAGACTGCAATAAGGCTGCAAAAACTCATAAATCAAATTTTTATTGATATTAACTTAATGCAAAAGCAACAGTCATCAATAACTATCATAATCGCAAACTCAAAATCTTTATAAAACATTTTTTTTAAAAAAATGAGTTCATGAATACAAATTCTTTCATACACTAGAAAAAACCGAACATTTACCTTCAAAAACTTGTTTCTTGACCTTCCCTTCATTTTCTTTCATTTTAAAATATCAAAAAGTGTTTTCCCCCCCCCCTTTTTCAAACTGATTGTGAGGGGTCTCAAGTCTTATGAATAACTTAAGAGTTTTGGTGTTTATATTTTACTCTCATTAGTAGTTTTTAATATTTCGATATTTATAAGAATTTCTGAACAGTTTTCTTCTTACTCGAATATACGTTACTATTTATTATAGTAATTTAAGCTTCATAAACAATCTGTCAATAGCGCTTTTCACCGATCCAGAAAACCGGGAAATTCAGATATCCGGGATAGCGATGGTTCCGAACTTCCCGGATAATTGGTTCTCTACTGTATCAAAATTAATTGAAAAGGGAGAAATCCAGAGAAAATTAGCTGACACATATGGAATTTCCAAAACTAGTGTCTAATAAGTGCGCCAAACTTCAATAAGGAGTTATTATGTTGAAAAGTAGATCATCATGGTTATAAATGTATTAAATGTATATGAGAAAAAAAAATAAGCGAAAAATTTGTTATTTTTGATTAGCTATGAATTTTTAGGAACTATTAATATCAAATAATTTTTTTTATAAACAATGACTTTTTTTTTTTTTTTGATCAATTTACTGAAATTTTAAATTTACATGACACATTATACGTCATTCTGAGAAAATAAACTCTAAAAATATTGAATAACATTTTAAATTATTGTTTCAAAGTAATGTTAAACAATGAAAGTGAGTTGAATGGAAAGAGTAAGTGTCAATTAGTCAAAAAATGAATACATCAGAGTCAAGAAAGAAGAGTCAAGAAATGACAAAAAAAAAAAAAAAAAATTACCCCCTTTATAAGTTGACCACCTGTCTAAGTTGACCACCAAAGTACTGCACCGCAAGTGGTCAACTTACACAGGTTTCACTGTATTTTAATTGAATGGAATAAATATTTAGCATTAAAAGGGGCAGTAAGTGTTTTACTAAAACGGATAATATTTGTTGATTGAAAGGCATTTTTCAACTCGAATATTGTATTTAATTCTAAGTCAACAAATAGTGATCTTGACGAGGAGTTAAGTCTTGGAAAGAAAAACAAAACAAAACCGCACCTTTAAGAATATGGTTTCGGTGCCCTTTTTTGTTTGGTTCCATTGGTTTTTTCGACACAAGAGCCTGAATAGGCTACTATACTGCGTCAAACAATTTTCAGGAAGTAGAAAAAATGCCCCCCTCCCCCCCGCAAAGAAAAGTAGAAAAAAAAAAAAAAAAAAGAAACTATTTTAGGAGTAAAGGACATAAAACTCCTAGAATTTTAAAAAGCTGTGTCAAAATAAACTCTTTAACGGAGTTTAATATTTTGACCTTTGAAACATGGTTAACAAACATTACTTTCAATGCAAATTGTCGGTTTAGGTTTGTTAGGAGAGTTACTACTTGGGCCCGGGTCCCCATTTGAATAAAGTGGTCCTTGTAGGTTCACAATGGACCTAAATAGAGCCGCTATATAGATAGACCGACGCATCAGCTTAAGTTTAGCCATTTTGGATCGGATTTTTCATTGTTGCAATGTTAGGGTTACCATAGCAAAGTTTCGGATTTCACCAAATTTGCCGAAAATAATGTTTTATTTGATAAACAATTCACGTGCCGCTAATAACTGCTCACAGTGAAGAATCACCAAACGCGATAACTCGCCAGAAAAGGCAACCACTCAAACTCGCGCTCTGATCCAAAATGGCTGACCTTAAGCTCGGCTCGTATATATAGGGGCCTTAGACCTAAATGTTGCACCTATTACGTCTTAGACTTCTGAGTATGAAAGAATTCAAAGGAGAATTCCATGTAAATTTTCAATGCATCTTCACTTGTCTTAAATCCTCATTAGGTATGAACATTGCAAAAAAGATGTGTAAGGTGAGTTGTTAAAAAAATAGTGGATGCTTAAAATTTTTGGAGAAGGGAATCTAGAATAAGCTTAAGTTCTATCGCTTAAAGCTTATTCTAGCTTCCCTTCGCATAAAGCGATTGTCACATTCTTGGTTTAGGAAGCATACACAAGTCCCCTTCAAAAATGTCACAGGACAAAAGCGAAGATCTCATGTCATGATACTTTCTCCTTGAAAACTTTGGAGGCTCCTTAAATTTTGTGTTTCGAGAAAAATGAAGACATAGAACAGACACGTCAGTCATAATCATGAATACGTAATTATTCCCAACGGTCAAAAAACAATTTCTTCAGTCAATGATGAAACCTAAGAACTCTATTATAGAACTCTTTGGATGAAATTAATTCAATATTAGGAAAGACGAAGCTATAATGGAGAAAAAGATATCTTAATATTTTTGTTGTTGTTGCTGCAAACGCCCACTTCGGATATCCAAGCTCCTTTCACTGTATCTGGGCGAAGTAAAAATTATGTCAGAAGGGAGCGACTCCCTCATGTAAGGTCACCGGTTGAGGAGGAGTTTTTCTTGGTCTCGATAGATGGCAGCACCGCCGTCAATTTCGGCAAGGCTATAGTGCCTTCTAGGCACTATAGCAAGGCTCAAGGGGCCTTAGGCCAAATACTTTCGTGCCCACCCCTTTAGTCAAACCTTACAGTTTTAGCCACTAGCTAAAGCGTTTTCAACCATCTGGAGACAACTCAAAATCGGGGGCTATAGGCCACGGCTGTTAAAAAAATAGTGGACGCCTAAGTTGGCCTATTCAGTAATCAAGCCCTGAATTTAAGCATAGTTCTAGATAGAAAGCAGGAACTATTCAGGAACTTTGCAACTATGTCGCTTGCACTCTTACAACTGATCACAGAAATTTCGGATTCACGGAGTCAACTGAGCTCTTACTCCGCGTGTAATATCGGTGCACCAACGTCGGGCTCCGTAGCCAGAGCACTCTAGAGTCCCTCGACGTCATATCTACTAGGTAACCCCGTCATTTAATATTTATAGCTGACTAGGAAACAGATTTATGCTTGGACCAATTTATTGTAAGAAAAAACTTCATGAAAAAACAAGGAAAATTTATACTTGAACTTCAATAATGGACCTTATTCACGGTTTGGCAACGGTCCCATCAGCTGTCCGTCTGCGGGTATTTTGACCAATCACGCAGTGTCAGTAGTGCTAAAAAAACTCGTTTTATTTAAGGATTACTGGACTTCATGCGCATAATGAACATGTTTAGAGCTTAAAAAGACTTAGGAATGCATGGAAAATGTCGAGAAACGGAGAAAATAAAAAGAGAATTCGAGTTTTCACCATGTTTGTGATAAGGAACCAAAGAGGCTTAAACCCATGAAAATACGATAATAAAGAAAGTATTTCGTATCAAATGAATCGTTCATCATTCTTTTACAGCATTTCTTAGTTAGAAACGTAAAAAATCTCCCATTTTTAAATAGATAAAAGAGTTTATAAGCCACACAAAAGCAAGTGTTATACGCTGTAGTGCCGGATTTTCGTCTGCTACAGTTCCCACAATGCACTGCAGTGAGGGTTTTTACCCGCAGTGACGTCAGCAGGTGAATACTGTCCATTCGTAAACGATGGGCGCGTTTCTAAACTCGAGACCGGTCGCGACCGAGCGACCGATCGAGACCAGGAGTGTTTATAAACTCTCTTCGGGGACTCCGAACGAAACCCGCTCGTGTTTACAAACTCCGATCGTGGTCATTTCGGTCGCGACCAGAGCGACCGCGCTTTTTCGCCGGGCGAATTCGTCACGTGACCGGTCGAATACTGTTTTTGCACAAATAGGCCGCGAAACTACTCTTATTTACATTTTGTTGGCTGCCGCGCAGATTGAGAGCATTAGAACAAAATAGAAAAAGTGCATTTTAGTCAAAAATTCTAAATCATTTTAATTTTTTTAACTATTGACAACCTGATCCACTGAATGTTTGGCGGAATCAACTCTTTTATTTTGTCTGTTCTTTTAGAGGAACATATTTACATTGCATGTTGAAGCTAGAAATTCATTCGTACAGCGGTCCTTAAACGTGGGAATAGAAAATAAATTTAAATTTTTACGCTAGAATGATGCATATGTAGGGTAGAATTTAAAGTTGAAATAATGGTAAATTTTTGTATTTAGCTTGAAACAATGATTGAATGCTTCGTTATCATATTTAATGCATGATTGTTGGCCCTAATATGCTGTTACAGTTGATATTTTTGTCAACCTAAAATTTGCAACTTTAGATCTGCACTTAAGATTCTTTTGATATAGTATTTTCAGTGTGTTGGTTTTAATAAACAAAATTCAGTTTTATTTGCTTCAAGCTAAATTCTTTTAAAATTCTATTCCTTGTACATATTAACAGGATATTCTGTTTCTTTTTTTCTGAACAAGAGTATTTCATTAAATATTACAATATACTTCCAGTTTCAAAACTTCAACTGAATAAGTTCTTTCTTAAAAGTAAAGCAGCTGCATTTATTCCATGTTGACAAAATATGATAGTTCTAGCTGTATTACAGAATAGTACTTTTAATTTCCATTTTTTAATTTTAAATGGTTATCTCTTCTGAATATTCTCTAAATTTGCCAAAAAACACAAAAAAGGATATATCTTGAAAAATCTCTACAAAGGTACTGATAGAAAAGTGGACTGCCAGCTGAATATTACTTAGTACTAATTTTACATGTTAAGCTTTTGTTAACTTATGTATACAAGATAGCAAAAAACAATGAGTTCTCAATTTGTACCAGGATACATGTACAACATATATTGCAGATTGCACAAGTAGGATGAAAGTGGCATTTTTTGAATTTGATTAACATTTAGTGTGAATGCTCCAATGCTTTTCTAGTACACAACAGCTTCTTTGAAAATATATACGGATTTTCTCATGGATGGGGACACCACTTTTTACCAGAGCTTGAGCATCACTTTCGGTTGATCGGGCACTGCATGTTCAACCATATTGGGGAAAGGGGTATCATTACCTGTTCTAGCTTTTATTAAAATAGACCAGACTAGCATTTTTAGAAAAAGTTGATTTTTTTGAGTAATATACCTTAATATTCACATTTAACACATCAAAGAAGAAATTAATATTTGTGCAAAACAAAACTTTTGATGAAATTTCCAAAAAATCATATTCTGATTTTTGTTACAGCATTTAATTGGTGTAGTCTTGGAAAAAAAAGGTGAGGGATAATGCTTACAGATGAATCAGTGGTATGTTCAATGAACACTGGTTTGGGAAATTAAAGAGTTGGAGAACATCATGCCCTCTTGACTACACACCTGAAATACTTGAAGAACTGCCAGATCTAGGGGGAGCAAGCCGGAGCTTTTGTCAGAGGGTAAAAATCTACAGTATAACTTCGATTTAACGATACCCGACTTAATGATTTTCTGAATTTAAGGATACATTTCACTGGTCTGGGCTTGACTGCATTGAATGTCTATGCTCCTCGATTTAACGATATCCTTGACTTAATATCTTTTTCCAGTCCCTTGACAATTGTTAAATCGGGGTTAAACTGTATGTCTTTTTTTTTTTTTTTTTTTTTTTTTAAGTGGATGTACAAATTCAAAGAAAAATGAGTGAAGGCATCAGTTGTCTGGATAAATGAAGGTTTACTGCATTACACTTTTCCGTGACATAAAAAGCATTCGAGTGTTTTAGACTAGCGCTTTTCAACCTTTTGTGACCCGCAGACTGACAAAAGATGTTGAAAAAAGTTCGCAGACCATTTAAATTTCTTTAAAAAATATATAAAAAAAACTTATATTTGCAGACTATATTAAAAACATGCGACACTTTTTTTTTTTGAGGCTGTGGTTTTTCCTCTATTTATGGATTTATTTTAGAAAAAAAAGAAAACTTCCGACTCAGGGAACGATAAAACTCCGTAAAAGATTGTGTTGACAGCAAAGGTTTTTAAAATAAATTGTTGCAGAGTAATAAAAATAAATGAATAAATAAATAAAGGAATCTTAACAGGAATTTTTTTAAAAACGTGAATGAAGAAAAAGTGTTTGAGGACTGCTCATGATTTTTTCCTGCTGACCAGTACTGGTCTGCCGGATCACTGGTTGAGAATCGCTGTGCTTGACTATAAAAAATTTTAACTTGAAAATTTTTATTTTTAAATACGGTAAAAAAAAATTAACATGAAACTGAAGGGACTAAATTTTTTCTAGTTTAAAAAATTGAATTAAATTACACAGATACTTTTTCCGGACTATTATATATTATATCATTGCGTGTTAACCATATATCATGTTAAACTTTTTTCACTGTATATACATAGATGCAAGTTAGGAGACGAGCCCTGGATTGAAAGTATCTTGAATATATGCCAGCATCCTACAGTGCTTATTTAGCAAAAAAATCAGATATTGACAGCTGGCCCAGTTATTCTCATGGTCAAATTTTTTTTTTCATTTTGCCATTACCTGAACCACAAAGGTTCAGGTAATGGGAATGTTCAGGGTGTTCAAGGTCTTCCTACCACATAATTTAATTACCCTAGCAAAAGTTTTGTAGTCCTGCCTACATCTTCGGACATTTTCAAAAACCATATTCAGGGGCGGATTGGATCCCGCAAGAGGGCGTCAACCTTGGCCTCCAAAGGGCGCAAAAAAAAAGAAGGTGTAAACAAACAAAAAAAAAAGCAACAAAAAGATGAGAAAAAGAAAGAAAGGGGAAAAAAAAACAATGGTACACAGGTTTACGAGTTAAAAGAAACAGAAAAGGGAAGTCGCACAGGTTCGTGAGCGCAAAAAAAGGAAATTGCACTTAAATGTTTTTTTTTTTAAATTAATTAAAAGAAACCTTTTTTTTTATTTTTTAAAAAAAGATGTTTAGGCTTGAGGGCAAATTGGCTCGCGGGCCAGTCTGCCCCTGGCCATATTTAAATCACTTAGATGGAGACTGAACACTAAGCACCCTTAAATATTTTTTAGTGTAATGTCCATAAAATGAAAGATACAATAAACCAAGTTTTACTGTAAAACTATACTACCTTTGCATTTTTCAATATTAAATTGAAAACGAGTCATTTTGAAAGATCTTCTCTATTTTGATTCTTTGAAACTTTACTGGTAATTAGAAATACGCATTACATAAAATGTTTAATACAAGAATATGCTTTATTTAGAGCAAAAAAACTTCTAAATTACGGTAAAACTACAGTTACCCAAATCAACCAGACCCTATTCGTATTATTAGATTTTTCCGAAAGTACATTTTAATCTACTGTCGGTCCCATTTACACAAATATTGTTAGTTCCACGAAACATTTGAATAAGTGGGGATTTTTAACTTTGCATCTACGGCATGGTAAATATTCGGTTCCGGGATATTTTATTTTTAAGCGGGGTATTCGTTTATCCGTTATGCGATTAAGCAGAGGCGACGGTATTTACTGTATGAATGTTGAAATTCAGAAAAACTATTTTTAAAGAGAAAGAGCTATCAGTTGGTCAAGTAGAAAAGCTAATGCTTTTCATGCTAAGTGTACTAACAAGTGCTGCTGCGGAGAGAAGGATAATAGCATGCGCCGACAGAATAAAAATTTTGCAAATTGCAGCGAGTGCAATTGCCTTTATTTTTTGCTCAAATTCTGAAAGCGATTCAGATAGTTGTTGTAGAGTCATACTGTATACGTTAATGTATGGCTGTATGAAACGCTAAGAACGCTATGTAAGAAACGCTTCGAATTTTCAAAAACTATTTTGTTAGTTAAATTTTTCAATAGTATTTTTGTCATTTACTAATCATAAAACCAGACACATGTTTGCATATATATATACATATATACAATGGAGTCTCGAAAGTAAGAAGTTCCACTTAATTTGAGGTGTTTAATTTATATTATCAGTTATACAGTTTAGTTCTGAAAAATTGATTTTTATTAAGATCTAAAAATAAATACGTACAGCGTACAGACCTCGTGAGAAGAAAAAAGTTGCTCAGAGGTAATTAAAAGCAAAATTTATGCTGAAATATCTGTGATAATTTTTCATGAAGACAATACTTCCTTTTCTTTGCACTAAGAAAAGAGGCTCCTCCATACATTCTCTAAAAATGGTGCAAATTTAATCTGGAAGAATTTTCCGGATAATCCGAGTTTTCATCGATACGAGCCCTCAATTACCTTGAATTTTCGAGTTTCTACTCTGTACCCATATGGTAGTTTCCGCTTAATGAGATTACTTGAACAATAATTTTGATACCTAACTAAATTTGCAGAAAGTTTTTCAGGGGTCCATCCAGTTTTTATTTTTTGGGACCCCATTTTGAAAAAGCTAAATATTTTTGTGAATTTTCTTTATTTTTGAAAAGTAAATCATTTTGAATTGCCAGGTTATATTTCAATTTGATAGCTATAAACGTGGCAAAATGATGCTTGTGCAACCTTTCAATTAGGTGTAAGAAGGAAATTGTTAATGTCCAAGCTTTAGAATCACAAAAAGTCTTTATTACAGGTCACCACTTTTTCAATCTGTAGTGTCCCATGGTGAGGGGTGACTCTGGATCTTGACTTTTATTTCATGATGCAAATTTTTGTGAATGAGCTGCATTTACAATGTGAAATTTTGTGAAGTAGCCGCAAAGTGGACCCAATTCAGGTCTGGGTCGACCCCTGTTCTTATATTTTTTCAAACAATTCCGTATAATTAGATATATATTTTGGCGAGCTCTGGGCCACAGACAGCCAAGGAGAGCCCCTTGTCCGTTTGGTCGATGGGTGTCCCGCTTCCTATAAAACTTATAACATTTCCTGACATGGCCTATGGCCGGCTCTGGGTGAGCAACAAAGGTTGTTCACAAATTTTGAGGTACTCCCAATGTTGAAAAAGCAACAAGAATAACTGAAAAAATATGCTGGTATCATTGTGGAACTCGACTATGGACATTTTTGCTGTCGTCATAATATGGCACTCGAGACTCGGGAGAAGTACAGTGTTTTTTTTTACAGAAATTTTTTAAGAAATAATTTGAATCACAGATAGTTTTAAATCTTATCAAGATTCTGGTTGAGGTTATTGTGTACTTGAATTTGTTATTTTTGATTTCAATGAAATCCTATCAACTTGAAACACCAAAACATGCGGGAAAAATCAAGTAATTTTGTTTGTTAATTGAGCTTTTTACCGAAACAATATTATCAATGTATCATGATTATTACATTGTGCAAGCAAATGAGACAGAACAAACATCAAAACACCATAATTGAAATAACATTGGACAAGAACTATTCTTACTTACCTGTCAAAATCCAAAAAAGGAAGCATGTAGAACAAAAAAGGTCAGCTACAGAGTATGTTAGATTTTAAAGTACACTAGCACTCTCTTTTGCTGCCCATTTTGTTATCGATATTTCCATAATAAAGCTCGTTTGATGCAGTAGCGTAGTATTGACTAACTTTATATTTAAAAAAAAAAAACGATGCTCCATTGAAAACAAAATAAAGACTGAAACAAAACGCTTTTTGAAAAAAACCTTCTTTGATTCTTACGGCTATATGCATACTCAACAAAATTAGTAATGAGAGCTAAATATCAATCAAATTCAAATAAGAGCAAATGAATAAGCTGCTCTTGCAGCCTTGTTTTTTTTTTTTTCAAAGCTTCCGTATAATAAATTGACGATTAAACTAAGTCATCTTCTCAGAAACATTCAGAGAAAGCCACAGAATACTTAAAATTCATCCGATTGACTTTTTACATGTTTCTTCTTTAGACTAGCACGAAAACAACAATAGGATATTATTATTCCTGAATTTTAAAAGCGAACTTTCAGTTTCACAGGACTTAACACTGACTTTCAAAATGTAAACTCCATTGCGCAAATAAGCGAAATCGACCGGAACGACCGCGCGTTTGTTTATAAACTCCTTCGATTCAGTTGACGACCGTGACGTCAGAGCCCCGACCGGTCGAGAACGGAGCAACCGAAGATCAAGAGTTTATAAACGCGCCCGATAAAATCGCAGTTATGAAAGCAATAAACTATTAAAATAATGCATAAACATGTTTCAAAGGTACACAGGCAACACCAAACTAGAGGTTATAGTAGTATCTATTATAATAGTGTTAATACTGGAAACCACTTTTGTTTTAAGGTTAATATATTTGCGAAAAACGGGGACCGCTGCCACAAATGGGACTCCAACCTTCTTACACGTGACATCATACGCAGAGCTGATGATTTAAAACATTCTTTTCTGAGAACTGGTTCGATTAATATTTAAATTAATAGCTTCACAGATTCAAAACAATTTTTGGATTTTTATTTTCTCGATATTTTCTACACTGAAAAAAATATTTTAAGTTGTAAGGAATTACTAAACTAAAATATGGCAACGACTTTGATATGTTTATTGTTTATACGAATGAAAAGCAGAGAGAGGGAGTAAAAAAAAGAAAAGGAAGCAGGAAACAGCTAAAGGAATTCATTATCTTGACGTTGTTTATCGAGACGAAACAACCAGCGTTGCCAAAAGGTTAGATTACGATTGCGTCATTTGTCCATTTCTTCTTTTCTCTCTTTGATTAGCAATGTATCAGATGAGCAGAAGTGGTGTATGCGGACAACGTCATTCTGCTTTTGATGAACCGCGGGAATTTTTATTGAGAAAATTGTCGTTTTGGATTCCTAAACTTTATGTTACGAACTTTTGAGATTTTCGACACGGATTTTTTATAGGTCATTTATTAAGGTTAAATTTAATGGATTTCACCGAAAGTGGAAAAACTTGAAATGTGTTAAATGTTATATCGTTTCAATTCAAGCACAATTTGTTTTAGAGTATTAAAAAGGCAATGTATTGTGATCTTTAAAGAGATATGTGCGGAGTTCTTGTTTTCATACTTTTATGAGCAGTAGTTTCAATTTAGTCCCAAAAATTTGCTATGATTTCATTGGTGTGCAAAAGACTTTAACAAAATATTGAGCTTTGTAATTAAATTTTAATGTTTTGTGCATCTAGGAATATGAAAGTTTTTAAAGAACCAACTTATGCATTTTAAAATGTTCTTTATATCTTTATTTTAATTTAAAATAATTGAATCTTGATATTTCTTCTAAATATTGTTGTGGTTCCTAATTATTTGTTTGCAATACTTAATTCTGTGCATTTAAAGAACTTTTTTTTTTTTTTGGCAGAAAAAAGGTAGTTTTAGTAACTATTCAAACTGCCAGTATATTGTGTTTTCAGTTTGAATCTGAAGGTTTTTTTCTACAAACTTACAGCTGTGTCTGCAGAACCTTTATACTTTTTATAACATTATTTTTAAAAAGTGGGAAAAAAAATGTAAATGTTAAATCTTGTAAGGGTTTTTGAAGCCATGCTTTATTGTTTTTATTTTTTTAAATCTATACTAAAGTTGCATTTTTCTTTATAGTTTTTTTCGATGCCAAAGAAGAAATTTTCTAGTTGATTTTGACAGAACTTTCAACACAGATATCTTTAAAATGGCAAATTCAGAAATTTTGACTAGAGCACTATGGAGAGCGGCTGATGCAGTTTGCTTTGATGTTGACTCCACTGTTTGTATGGATGAGGCAATTGATGAATTAGCAAAATTTGCAGGAAAAGAAAAAGAAGTTACAGATTTGTATGTATTTGATTTTTATTTTTCATTGTACATTTTTTAACTTTGAAACCTGACCGTCTCAAATTCAGAAAAGATTTGCAATTTGCCTTTCTTCCCTGTGTTCTTTACTTGTGTATGTAATTATTTCTGAAATCCTCAAGCAGTATTGCTTTATTATTTTAATCTTTGTAGAATGTAAATAATTTATAGGACTTTGTTTGTTATAGCTGAGGCTGAGGCTCATAGGTTACTTGAGTATCTTTTAGCTAACAGTAAGTTAAAATGGGGGGTGTGACAGAACTAGAATTTCATGGTTTTTCTTGGGAATTCTTATGTTCTGCAAACATTTCTTTCAACATTTACTATTAGAGCACTTTGTTTTCACAAGGTTTTAATTTTTGTGATTTT
The DNA here is from genome assembly GCF_026930045.1 of Uloborus diversus. Lineage (NCBI taxonomy): Eukaryota > Metazoa > Arthropoda > Arachnida > Araneae > Uloboridae > Uloborus > Uloborus diversus. The sequence continues at coordinate 79,245,663 of NC_072737.1, read as the reverse complement.
CATGAGCATGTCATAATCACGAAAATTTATGCCTGGGGAAATATTTGAATGTTATGCATTATCAACTTTCTTTTTTGTTCATAGGAAACTCAACAAAATGTTTTGCTCACAAAATCATCATTATCTTCATAGTTTTAAAATTACAGCTCACCAAAATGAGTGCTTTTACAGTACAGTAAGCTCACGATTATCTACTGCCTTGCATGCTTTCAAAGAATTTTTCTTTTGTGGCAATGGTTTGTTGAATTTAGCAAAACACACATATTTTAACTTAACATGTACAAAATCTATTTTTAGAGGTTCCTATTTCTTTCTTTCTCTTTCCTTCCAATGACATTACACATTCCAAAGTCACCGAAACCTAATGACTTGAAACCGGAATTTTACATCTACACTTATTACGCATGTAAACGAGTGACGAGACCAGTTTTATACCGAAATTTTTTTCTCCTCTTATATGTTTTGGCTCCACTGCGAAACTTAATCTGTTTTTGTTGAACTTGAATGTGCACAATTTGCTTGCTTGTTTGTAACACATTTTCAATAATTACAAATAAGTCATTCTCTTTAGCTTCTACATACATTTTTTATATTCACTTATTGTTTTTAGCTAGTGTATGAGTGTGATTGATTTTTTCCAAGCGAAGCCCGGATCTATAAATTTGCGCTCCCCTGCAACAAAATATGTTGAGCTTACAGAGGCCAACAGTGTATATTTGCAATGTTAATAAGTCTTAGTACTTTTTACCTACTTCCCTGATTATCTGCAAAATTTGCTTATCCTCTGTTGCCATTATGCAGATTATCAGGAGTTAACTGTGTTGGGTTTTTGAAAAGATATGATCTTTACTCTTTATATTGCTGCAAATGGAACAATTTTCCAAAATTTGCAAATCATTAAAGTTGCAAAGTTTTGTCTTTGATATTCTACTGCAGTCATTCTGTAGAATTCATGTTTGATAATTGAATTTTTTTTAATTAAAAAGTTAATTTTAAATTGAGTTATAATCTTTAAAATATTTGATATTTAGAACCTTAAGAGCTATGAGAGGTGGAATGACATTTCGAGAAGCTTTAGCCAAGCGTTTGGATATGATTCAGCCAAGCAATTCCATGCTCAATAACTATCTAAGATCTCATCCCCCAAAACTGACGCCAGGAGTTGAGTAAGTGTGTATATTAGGGTGGAACGAAAAAAACAAAGTTTTTATTTTCGAATTGTAATAGTGCAGAAAAGTTGTGATTGGTGAAGACTTACAAAACAAAACAAAAATTTTGAAAATCGGATAATATCTTCCGATCCCGCAACGAGCCTAAAAATTTGAAAAAATGGAAAATTTCATGTGTTTTTAGTGAATTTTTAAAAACTTTGCTCCAACGTTTCTTTTTAATACTCTAAGATGGAAAAGTTACGATTGCTGAAACCTTCAGAAATTTAAAAAAACATATTGAAATCAAATAATACCTTCTGATCCAGGAACAAGCATGAAAAGTAAAGAAAAGGGAGAATTTCATCTTTTCTTATTGTGATTAAAAATAAAATTGTTCTTCTTGTTTTTTTCCCCGGTGTTACAGAGAAAAGCCTTTTAAAAAACCCTATATTACACATAAACATTAATTTATTTCTTGACTTTTTAGGTATCTTCTAAACACACAAAACTACCATTCTTTACAACAATGAAACATTTTCAAATAATAGAAAGTTATAAAATATTTACCAAATTTACAATCCAGTATACAAGTCTTACTGTTTTAAGTGTTACTTGTTAAAGCTAATTTATAATCAGATTTTTTGGAAAATTCGGGCATAATTGACCTAGATTTCAATGTTGCTCTTAGCCATCTCTTGATTTAAATCCACACACTTTGAGTGAAGCCTCCGTCACTAGCTTCACACATCTTTCGACAGCTTACGTATGGCAGGGGAATAGTTTTATATCCCAATCGGGTATAGTGCCTGTTGCAATAATATTTTCAATGTCTTTGTTAGAACTTTTCGAAGAAAAGGTGGAGAAGAAAGCTTTGTCGTGTTCCAATTAATAATCTCTGTGTAATCTTCTGCCTTGAAACTTAGAGATGGAATGACAAAGTTTCTAATGCTTTTGCCTTTAGAAACAGACTTCCTGGCTTTTAAGACGTTTTTAAACGCTAATTCTCTTATGTGCCTCCTTTCATCAAACACCATTGCCATTAATAAGTTTTCGGGATGCGCAAAGAAAGAGTTTCTTTCAATGACAGGGTAAACAACTTGTTTTAGATTGTCAGGTAAGTATCGACAGGTTTGAATTGTTCTGCAAACCAGAATGGCACCGTCTGTGAAATTTTTGCGTTTCTTTATTTCAAACCAGACCGGCATGTAACATCTCAAAATAAAAGTCACTATGTCTTTTAATTCACCTGATGGGATCGATACACTTACGTACAGTCTAAGGACTCTATTTGCACAAGTGAGCCATCTGGAATGTGAGAGTGGGCCGGGGTCACGATTTGACAAATCATTTGGGCAATTGCCACCCTTTATTGCCTGAGATATATCTAAAAGATATCTTTGATCCTTGCTCAAGCACTTTCTGTTTACATCTGGAATTGTACAGTCAATTACTTGAAAATCTATTACTGGCAGTTTTTCGCAACCTCTGAGTTGTTCTCCTATTGGTCCAAAAAACGAATTTGGGCCAGTTGTTCCACCATCCAAATACCGAAAAAGATGGCGAAAAGGCAACTCAATGAAATGTAATAAACAAATAGCCCATTGCAATGGTCGTACAATATGAATTTCAAATTGACCAATCGCGCCACTTTTCCACCCAGCATTGATTTTAGTACCATCGCAACCTACCATGGCATCCAGTGGAATCCTTTGTTCATTTAGATATGAAACAATGCTATTCACTATGTCTTTGGCTGATCCAGAGTTTGGAGACACGTGGCCAATATAAACGGAATCAGGTTCTTTAATAATAGAATAATGCTCTTCTTTCACTGTTGGCCGAAATTGCTTTGATTCAATCTTATCTACTATATATAAAGTATCATCTTTTCTTCCGTCAAAATAAATACCCCGAACGGAGTCTTGTTTAATGCCACTTTGCAGATCTTTTCTATTTTGGCTCTTTTCTCTCCTAATTTTTTGTCTATCAACAACTTTAGAAGTATCTGTTTCAGTCACTAAGCCAACGTCTTGAAGCACACTGGATGCTATGGCAGCAGTTGCACGATCAGATACGCCGTAACGATCGCTGCTTAGTGCCGTACTTTTCAGCTTAATCCTCATCTGCCACCGGGTTTTCTCCTCTGGGTCGGTTGACTTGTAATCATTATCAGGTTCCCTCTTGACTGAACAACTTGGTTGTTCTTCATTTGAAAGATCAGATTCATCTTTCATGACTGAAATGCACTCAGTAACTTTTCGTTTTAAGGCATAAGCTTTTCTTTGAAATCTTTTTTTCAACCTTTTTGTTTCCTTTTGGTTCAGAGTTCCAATTTTCCCTATGCCATGTTTCCTCCGAAGATATAGAAATCTTTGTTCAGAGATCGGTATCTTTTTAGATTTTTCACGCGTACATTTCATGTAAATTGGACATTCACAAATGTCTAGGGTCTTTTTACAAGTGCAAATAACATTCGTTACGCACTTACATGCAGAGACGTCAAAGAGTTTCCTTGCTTCACTTTTAAATTTATCAATCCTTTCTTTAAACTTTGGTTTTTCCTTGTCTCGGTTGTAAGATCTCATGAAATTGAGACATTTTTTATAGAAGATATCAATTAGCTGAACAATTCTTTTCAGGGAAACTGTAGGAATCGAGGCCTTATCAAAGATACATTTAACTTTTTGCGCCACTATGTCCTTAACAATGGAAAAACTTACTTTCGTGTTATTGACTTTTCTAGCTAACTCAAATCTCTCTTGAAAGCAACTTTGAAGAACATTTTCAGAAGTAGGGAGCTTATTTGTTGGCAAATCTCTCGGGTGGCCAAATATTGGGAACTCAAAGGACTTTCTCGATGGATTCATGTTTGAAACACGTTTAGCAGAGCAAATCGACTTCACACGCACAGCAGAAACATTGAGAAATACTGATGCCAGCACGACTGCTTTATTCATTTAAGTAAGATACCTATAGACACAAGCCAACTAAAAAGCTCATAAATTCAAGATCGTGAGGCGCTAATGGGGCGTATTAGATGCATACACTGTACTGAGCGGCATAAACAAATATAAGTCTCACGGGATTAGAGGGCCATGTGGACAATTTCACAGGCAGGCTAATACTAAAATATCACATTTGTTTTATAAACAAACGTTCTTCCATTAGTATTTCATACAAAACTTACGAGGATCGTTAAACTAAAATGTAAAAAAAAGGCTGAAAAAGGACTTAAAGTTTACATTTTTTCAAACATGTAGGTTTGTTGCGCGATCGAAAGATATTGTTTTATTTCAAAAAGATATTTTTTTTTTGTTTTGAAGTCTTCACTAAACGTAACTTCTCCGTTCTGTAGCCTGAAAAAGTACATTGAACCAAAAATGTTAAAAATTCGGAAAAAAAACCCTGAAATTCTCAACTTTTTCGATTTTTTAGGCTTGTTTCTGAATCAGAAGGTATTATTCGATTTCAAGTTTTTTTTTATTTCTGAAGGCTTTGCCAATCGTAACTTTTCCGTCTTAGAGCCTTAAAAAGAAACATTAAAACAAAATTTTTGAAAAATCATTAAGAAAACACGAAATTTTCCATTTTTTCAAATATTCAGGCTTGTTGCGGGATCGGAAGATATTATCCGATTTTTAAAATTTTTGTTTTGTTTTGTAAGTCTTCACCAATCGCAACTTTTCCACACTATTACGATTCGAAAAAAAAACTTTGTTTTTTTCGTTCCACCCTAGTGTATATATTTTTAATTATTATTATTATTATTACTTGATTTTTTGCATTGAGTTATTTTTGAGTGAAAAATTGAACTTCAGTTTGTTTTTATGAAGCGTTTTTTCATTATTTTCTATTATTAAGTGAAAAAAAAAAGTCTTAAGCCTAAATAACTCTAATATTATTTACTACATCTGAAAAGTCTAAAAATATGAATCAATGTTAGCAGTACACTGCCGTGCTAAGTGCTAAAGTGGTAGCTGAATTCAAAAGGAGAATTTGCTGTTCAAAGTTTTGCGCCTCCATGTATTTGATTCAGATGCAACTTTTTCAGTTTTTAAAAAAATACTTCCCATTGACAAATGACCATAAAACATTGCATTTAGGTAAAATACTTGACAGAGAATCACCTGTTGACTCTAACTCAATTTTGATGAAAATTGCAGATACCACTTTTGTGCTTAGCACGGCAGTACAGTATACCCTCACTTTACATCAGGGTTGGCTGGATTGAACCCAATTGGGTTAGACCCAATGGTTTTTTTTGAAAAAACCGATTTAAAAAAAACTCATGATTTAGCTCACTTTGAGTTTTTTTAAATTTTTTGGGAAGTTTTTTTAAAAAATAATTAACTTAAATACTTTCACAATTTAAACTTCTTTTTTATTTGTTCTTCACCACAGACAATGGACATAAAAAACGAATTTTCAACTTTAATAGTATTTCTTAACGCTTAACGGCATTAAAAAAATACTTCAAAGATTTTAAATCAATACAGTTAACTTTTTTCTTTAACTGGTCAATAAATAACTCAAATTATCTGAACTAAGTCCTGTCATGTCTGATTTTCTCAATATTTGTAGATTATGCAGAGGAAACTACTCTAGCTAAAAGGCTTTCATTTGAATGAATTTCTGCAAACCAACATGTCACAAATCTCGAATAAGCAAGGTATATTTTTTAGAAATTAAGAGGTTTTACAAACGGTCGGACAGAAAACAGAATAGGATGTACAGTATTTTCATTATCTTAAGAAAAAGTTTAATATTTCTTACTCTGTGCAACATAAAATTTAAAGAAATGTGTTGATTAAGCTGGAATTCAGTAAAAAGGTATATAAACTACTTGAGGTTCTACAGTAGTTTCGCATAACAAAATGAAATACAATAAAGTAAAATGCAAAAAAAATGTAGTAATTAAAAACGAACAATAGATTGTATCACTCGAGAAGTAACTTTGCCTTAATTGTTGGTAATCATGAAAACTAAAAAATCTGAAACTTCATCATTCTTGGGTTTTGTCGTCTTTTATACCTTTCTACCGAAAATGCTGAATTTTCCAGCTTTTTTTACCCCAAGACAATTTTTGTGCTTTGTCCATATACTTACGCTACAATATGCTACAAGTACCCCACATTTTCCCTAAAAAAAGACAAAAAAAAAACAACATTTAAAAAAAAACCCAGCTTTAGTTGGGGTTTTTCGGGTTTTATTTAAAAAAACCCTAGGTCCATGGACTTTTTAAAACTCCCCCGGGTTTTTGCCAACCCTGCTTTACATGGGTTCGATTATGCCCGATTTGAAATTTGACACTTTTATTCTGTTTTGCGGTGATGAGTTTTAATTTTATGCAAAGATAGCATTGCAAACAGATAAATTTTCCTCTCTTTCAAAAGCCAGACTCCTGAGATAGCAGGTAACACCCAATAAACTGCATTTTGTCATACTAGTAAGCAAGCTTATTAGTATTACTGGAAACATTTTTTTGCGATTGGTTCCAGAGCTCCTTCCAGAAGTAGTTTCGAAACTTACTGGATGAACAGCTTTTAGAAGTGACAAAAGAGAATGAAACCAACAAGAGTACCCACATCAATGACACACAGCCAAAAGCTTTCATATTGAAAATTTGTAGCCATTCCTTGACGAGGTAAAAGATTTTTCCGATTTATTACTGAAGGAATATACTGTCCTGAAAATGAGGCGAGTGATCACAGAAAGCGTTAATGCCCCACAAAGAACTGCAGCCAAAAATAATTAATTACTGTCAAAAGAATATCATAACCGGCTCTTTTTTTTCTATGACTAAGTTAATTCATGTTTTCTTTATGCACATTTTGAATATGGGCCATATTGAAAATATTCTCATATTTTTTCATAAAAGATTTTCATGTTAAAAAATTTGTATTAAGTTGTACAGTATACTTTGGACTGATATTCCGTGTTAACCATGTTTTCATGTTAAGCTTTTTTGTGTTAAACGTATTTCACTATAATTGTTAAAGTCATCAAAGCAAACTGTATTGTAATATATATATGTCATACCCTGACAACAAAAGTGACATATCTTAAAAATAGCAAATTATTGATTTAAAATTTTAATTTAACACTCATTCCTTCCACAAAACTCTCACAATGTTAGTTTGCATACTGTTGTGTGGTGGCATATAAACAATATACCCCAGTAGTGGTACATGATTTAAATTTCATAATTTAGAACAATTTTGAAATTTTGAGTAGACACTTTTAATTTAGACTACAAGAAACAACCAGTAAGCATAACATCATAAATGTTTTGTGCATACTGTAGTATTGGAGAATAAATCAGTTAAAAGTATTATTGAATAAACCTTAATTTTTCCAATGCTATTTTTTTTTTTAGGTGTATCACTTTTGTTGCTGGGATATAATATGTACCTTGTTCTTTAAGGTTTAAAAAAAAATCAATATGGTATTTTTTCAGGGAACTAATTACAGAATTACATGATCGAGGTGTTCCAGTATACCTAGTGTCTGGTGGATTTCGAGCAATCATTGAAAATGTTGCAAAATGTTTAGACATCCCATCAAAAAATGTCTTTGCAAATAGCCTGAAATTCTATTTTAATGGTGAGCAAATTCACAATTTTGTTTAACTTTGTATCTTCATTTATTTTCTAATTCTATTTTGGTTTGAAGAGCTAAATGCAGCTGCTATATGCTTTTTGTAATGACTTGAAGTTTTAATTATTTACATATTTGCATTTTCTGTGGTGAACCCAGTGCAGAATACAGCTGAGTTGGACAATAAACAAACCACCATTATGAATTTACTCCTTCACAACTAGAAATGAAAACAGTGGGAAAAAAACTGGAAATTTTCCGGAAAAAAATCGGAAAGAAAACTGTTTTCCGAAGAGTTTTATTTCCACTTCAGAAAAATTGAAAAAAAAATTATTTTTTAACTTTTTAGGAAGTTTAATTGAAATTTCCAGCAAAAAGTGATTAGAAATTTCTCATACTTAAATTCTGATGCAATTTCCTCCCCCACCCCCTCCTTGTATGTTAAAATACTTGTCTAACTATGATAATGCAAGTTTTTGTATGATAATATAATTTGCATATAGATTAAAAAAATATTTAATACTTTTTGCAAAAAAATAAAAAAAATAAACCAATATATTTAGTGAAGAATTTTTTTTCCTTCTTCATAAAACAAACAAGCATAACTTTAGTCACGGAACTATATTTCTGCTGACTGTGCGAACCAAATGTACAGGGTGCAGCAAAAAAAAAAAAAACTACGGGCAAGCAATTTTGCATGTAACTTTATCAAAAATAAATAAATTAACAAAGCACAAATAATAATAATATGAGAAGACCTTTAGCAATATATTTGGTTTCAAACTAGCCCCCTTTTAAAGTAAAACAGAGGTGCAACTGATGAAAAATTTCCATTCAAGGGCCGCAAGTCCTTTAATCAATCCTATTCCCTATAAAGCAATTGGTAAAGAGGGTCCAAACTTATGTGTAGTTTAGGGTAGACCTTTGACTCTAAAACAGGCCATACAGTGCAGTGGTGGCTCGTGCCATAATTTAGCGGGTGGGCTCGCTGTATAAAGTTTTCTCAATAATATTAAAACAGATCCAATGGAGAGGACTGCAGTTAGTAATTGCTGAACAATTTAAGATAGTCCTTATTGCAGTTGCTTCATTTCGAACTTCTCTTCTACTTCAAAGTTGAAATTGTTTTAGAAAACTATTCACTTTAGCATATTTTGAAAATTCAAGGTAAACAACCTAAATTTAAAGACAAGACACCCACTCCATGCAACTAGTAATAAACAACACACAGCATTAATTAAACTACTACATTACACTCTTGATGCCAACAGGAGCACATGATCTCGCAGAAGCATTAACTTTCGTTTTAGCATGCTTCCTTATGTCAAATTACGAAATTGGTAACTATTAGTTTCTAGAAGCAGTTTCCTCAATCGCTAGTATATTCTTCATATATCAAAATTAGAATTAGACATCACATTCATAGCATTTTTTAAAACATTTCAATAAAATATGTAATTCTTTGGAATCTCTGTATGCGCTTACTTATTAACCAATAATTATTTTTCATGCCCTTTAAAAAAGTCAAAACACTGAAGAATATTTCAATTTTTTAAAAGATTAAATTTTGAGATCATGAATTCAAAATATGGTTTTTACTATTGCGGATTGCGATAGGAGGAGTTTCTTTTTTCTACTAATGGCTTTTATCGCAAACATAGTTTGAATTCCTGACATCAAAATTCAAATGAATGCCTGGAGCTGGATGCTGGATATTATGTGCTTGAGACTATTTTCGCGTAAAAAGGATTCTGTAAAATCCTGAAAGTCGTTAATAAAAAATTCAAATTCAAGGCACATGGATGCCTGCATTACTGTCAGCCCCGCTTAATCAGGTAAAATCTCGCGGAACCGAATTTATGAATGTAATGTTAGAGATCCCCCCTCCATAGATATAATGTTAGAGAGACTCGCTTAATCGAATAATTTCTTCGGATAATCAAATAATAGTAATCAGCTATCACATATATTTTTGCTGAATTTTTTTTTTAATACGTTAAAAAAAATTAAATAAGAGCAATTACTGACGTATAAACTTAAAATAGCATTTTTCGGCAAACAACGGGCGGGAAAAACAACATTCATTTTCCATCAAAGCATTTCCACTATTCTATCTAGTTTCTTTTATAGTTACCAATGCCATTACCAACAGACAGTCAATAAATAAATTAAAAAAACACAACAAAATATTAACACTGCAGAAAATAATTAATTAATTATTATTGATTCCGCAAAACGCGGCAATTGAATTTAGAAAAGTGTTCTCAAAATACCCTGAGCAAGGAATCCACTATTATGGACTTTCTCCAAAAAATATGAACTGAAAAAAGGTGTCGAAACAAAGATTTAATACCTCAAATTGTAAGTTGCATATTTATAATTTTCATAAGTACTTGTATTATATATACTTAGTTATTGTACTATTTTGTTGATTATTTAGCTTATTTAAAACGCTTTTTAATCAAAAACATTTTTTTTCTATTCCTTAGATATTGATTTATTATTACATTTTAAGCAAAAGTTGTCAACCAAGAAAGATAAATAAAATTTCCCCACTTAATCGAATATTTCTTGGAACCGACGGTATTCGTTTAAGCGTGGCCGACAGTATAAGAATAGAAAAATAAAATCAAAGGCGTACGTCATTCAACGGCTCATAATTGCTCAATTACAGTTCGAAATCGAGAAAAAGCCCACCTAGTGTGAGTGACCTAAAGCAAATAACTTTTGAAATAATTAAACTAGAGCGTTGAAACTCTCTTCATAAAGTTTGAAACAATCTGAAGTTTCAAAATAAACAATAAAAAAAAGTAAATTGTTTGGTCATTTTTGAGGTTATGTGGCCCTACGCCTTTAAGGACTTAAAGCAATGTACCGGATCGAATTGAAATAATTTAGGTTTGTTCCGCCTTAGAGTACTACATAATAGAGAACACATATCGACAAGACCTATTATACAATTAATACTTATTACTTTCGCCAAATATCAGAACAAAAAAGAAAATAAAATAGATCTCTCCCAATTGAAGTTTTTTTGTAAAAGTTTTGGATCAATTCAGAACTTTTCACACTCAAAAACCAATTATTCGAAAACAAACTCTTCATTCAGAAATTCCGATCATATTAGTTCCAAACAGAAAAATAAATAAATAAAAATATGCATGAGATACTGACAGCCGTTTAAGATTAAAGACAAATACAAAAGAAGGACGGTGGAAAACGATAAGAGCACTTTCTTTCATTCAGTGGGCTAGCGGTTTTTTGCCCTTTTTCGACTGTTGTTTCGTACAAGTGACGTGTGGCAAATCTTTCCCCACCTGCTATTGCCCTTCTACGTATTGGGCAAAGCTTTCGGAGGGCTAGGGAGCTGGAGCCCACACAGCAGAAATCGGAGTGACACGGACTTGCCGTTTTGGTGTCTGGTTGAATCGTCGTGATTGGTTCGGAGCGGAGGTGTGGTCATTCTCCGATCTTGCAAGCGCAAACCAGATGGAAAACTTTTCACATTTTAGAAGCGATATGCAGAGTGTTAGTGTAGATTTAAAATGTGTTTCATGTCCCCAATTCGTTGTTTGTTTGTTGTTTTTTTAAATTTTCTAGAGAAATACTAAACGTTATTTTGACATGATCTATTTAGTTGTGTACAAGTTTTCTGGGTGAGCCTGGCCCACCGGGCCCATAGTGACAAGCCGCCACTGATACAGTGTAAAAAAAGTGATTGAGGTCTAGCGAGTAGAGTGTCCACTCTAAAGAAGATATCATGTTTAAAACAATTCGCTATGCAAAACTATTGTCTTTTTGGCTGTATGAACTGGTGTGGAGTCAAATTGAAATGTCCATTCTACATTGCTGTGCTGAAGTGCTCTTAAATCGACAGAAGTAAAACAACTTCTAAAATGTCCTTCTGGTATACTTTTTGATTCATTTTATAACCCTCATCCACAAAAAAAAAAAAAAAAAAAAAAAAAAAAAAAAAAAAATTGTTGCTTGTGCTGATTTCATCACAGACAAAGCCTGACTTCGGATTTTGGTGATGTTTCACTAAAATGTTCACTGTTCGTTTTTGTACATTTTCTGGACATCGACTATAATTTCTAAGCCTTTTGAAGCGGCATACCGCTTCAAATACTGTTTTTCAAGGCACAACAAGCAAACAAACCGTCATTCTACTTGCTTAAAAAACTTTAAAATATCAAGTCTTTTGCTTAAAATTGTAAGAAAACCAGAAAACAATACATGAACTAGGAGATACAGTGTAAATTATTTTCTAATAAAGTGAGAGACAAAAATGAATAAGACGCTCATTAAAATGAAATTACTTTATTTCTAATCGATGATGCAATCTTTGTCCAAGTTTTTTTTTTTGCTGCACCTTGTATGCTGCCGTGCCAAGCACAAAAGTGGAATCTGCAGTTGAGCTCAAGCAGAGAGATTGTGTTTTAAAGTTTGGCTCTTCCATATATTTGGTTCACTTCTCTCTTTTTTTTTTCAGAATTTATAAAAAAAAATAGTATTTGATGACCCTTAAGCATTTTATTCATTAAATAAAATATGAAACAGAAAAAAACTTGGTTATAATAACTCAGTTTTTTTCAAAAGTGTAGGTATGACTACTTTTACTACTGTGCTTAGCATGGCTGTATGAATAAACTGAAACTCCATTTAAGTTCTGTATCAGCTTTAGAAACCATTACACAGTTTTGGTTTGGGGTTTCTGTGGGAAAGGAAAAGAAAAACCAATTTAGTTTTGATTTGGACTTAAACTAGATTGGAAAAAATCAAAACTCAATAGCTTTTAAGATAAATAAATACCTTTGTGCTGAATAGTAAAGTCAGAACAAACAACGTTTGTTTGTTCTGACTTCAATAGCTTTTATTTTCAGATAGTAAAGTTACATTGTAATTAAGGGAAATCATACTTATTTTTCTTTCAGACAATATCAATCATGTTTGAAAGTCAAAAATTATAATTATGATTTCAAGTTTCCAAGGCAATCTAGAATAGAAAATATAATTGTTATTATTAGACACATATTACTCAATATTATTGTTTGAACGACAACTTGACTTATTTCTCGTGTTTGATCAAGAAAGCTCTCAGTTATAAAACAAAAAGGTTTTTTTTTCCTAGTTAAACTTACTTTTATGTGTATTTCTGTCAAGTAGAAAAAGAAGATATGTTGATTGCATATATTTTTTAATGCTTAACCCTTTATATGTTCCAAGAAATATGGAGCTATTAAGAAACCCTATTTTTATTCATAAAAAAATCAATTTTTCAATTTTTTCCAATTTTTCCTGAAAAAACCCCGGTAAAAAACCGTTTTTTTTTTCCACCACTTCAAAATTTCCGGAAATTTTACATCTCTATTCACAACACAAGACAATTCTCACCACACTATACCTTTATGATGTCACATATACAACAATCAATTGATACCCCCTCTGCCACAGTATCCCCACCACAACTAACACAGTTAGCTCTCCATATACAGGAGGTTGATATGCCAAACCCCAGTCTTGCGTAATATAGACGAACAAGCTAATGGTGTTCGCAGAAATTTTTTGGCTCTGCAGAAATTTTTTCAAACTGCTAACGTTGATTTAAAAAAAGAATTTTTTTTTCTTTTTTTTTAAAAGGGAATTTAAAAAAAAAATTCCAGTTTATTTCTGTTAAAGCCTTTCTCCAAAAGCCTTTTAAAGCACATGTGTGAAAAGAATAATGGTTTTGGCAGTTTTCTTCAGTTGGTGAAAAATAAGCAAACTATATGTTATTGCAAAAAATAAATAAATAAATAAAAAATGATTAAGGCTTTTTTTTGGTCTCTTTCATATTTGAATATAAATTTAATTCTTTATTCAAGGGTAAGTTAGGCAAAAGAATTATTTGCAGAAAATTTTCCTGTTATTATTACTGTTCGCAGAAAGCTTTTCATTTCATCTAAGTCTGCCAAACCCTGCATGAATGTTTCGTTTCAGTTATAAATTGAGGCTGCGAGAAGCAAAGGGATGTAAGTGGCAAAATTCAAAATTTGAGATAACCAGTACACATGGTAGGTGAACCTCTCCTCTGTCTTGGGACAAGAGATTGTACTAGTTGCCCTGGTAGTTACTACTATACAGCATGATTTAGAAGAAAATTTCAATGAAAGCCTACCTAGGATGTTATCTTTAAACGCGTTTGACTTGAAAATGTCCACTTACATCCCTTTGTTTCTCACTGCATCAATTATACAATAGATACCTCTTAAAACACATTTTAAACATCAGAATTTGCTATGATAGAAAACTTCATCAAATTAAACTCTGCAAATCAGGCAGAATAAAGAGATTACAGTCAACTCCTGATTATGGGTGGTGCGGATTATCTGCTTCCATTCACACTTTCAAAAATGATTTTTTTTTTCAAGGATGTTAAACTGTATGTAGATAAATGCAAACATTTTACTTTAACAAGTATAAAATCTATTTTTAGACATTACTATTTCTTACTTCCCCCTTCCTTCTAATGCCATCAAACCTTCCAAGCTCAGCAAAACCTGACTAGCATATTGGTTCTATTACGTTTTTGTGGCGCAAGAGTGTTGATGGGATATGTTGCTTTACTGACTAGTAGAAACCTGGTTTTTAGATCTGCACTACTAGCTGCTTTAGACTACCATGCTCACTGATTTTTAAATCTATGCTGCTTACGCATGTAAACAAGTGACTGACCCAGTCTTACTCGAAAAAATTCCCGTCCTACATACATTTTTTGTGTGACCTAGCTTAATTTGTTTTAAATAAACCCATTTGCAGGATTTGCTTGTGTATGTGTGCAATCTGTTTGTAATAATGAGAGATCCTTTTTTAATTCCTATGAATATTTTTACATTCGCTGTTATCGTTTCAGCTGTAGTTCAAACGTAAGTAAGTGTATTTGATTTTTTAAAAGCTGTTGCTTACTCTAGTAACTTTTTAAAAAATCATTTTGCGGATTATACACGGTTACCGTGCTGCTCTATTCTGCAGATAAGGAGTTTGCTGTAGTCAGTTTTGCTGTTGCAAAAACTCCGATTGTATCTATTTTTTTTAATGATGGTTACAATTTAATATTGATCTGGGAAATGGTGCAATTCTTTCTAAAACCTAAGTTATGCGAATTTTTTTTTTGTAACAAAAATCTTTTAAAAACAATAAAATCTTTTATAAATCTTTCAATATGACCAAGTTTAATAAGAAAGCTTATAGTTCATAGTTGTGCTGATACACTGTTCAACTTTTTCCTACAAGAAATATTAAATATCTAATTATTTATAATGTCTAATTAATGAAATTGCAATATTCAAATCTTTAAGATTCTTTATTAAACAAAAATGTGAACAAAGCTCTGTATGCACATACTGAGAAATAAAAAATGTGACTTGGTTTTTGTCCTGAAAGTAATACAATTTTAAGCAGTTTAATCTTTTCTTACAGTATCTTGCTGATTATTACGAATTTCAGATAGTTTTCTAATTTTGAGTTGACAACACTAAGATTCCAACAAAAAGGCATTGCTGTATTGAATCGTGGCTATTCGAATGTTCGTCTGCCGTCAATGTTTAGTTTAGAAATGTGCTGTCTTTTTACACATTTTTAATGTACATATGTTCCATTTTCAAATTAAAGTTCTAAGAAGTTTGAAATGTTAAACTTGTTTTTTAAATGGAATAGAATTAGCTCTCCCATTTGTATACAAGCTATTTTGTTAGTGAATTCAACACTGATTGACAATTATTTCTTCATTGTGTTACTTATATAAATAAATGTGTTACACCAAAAAAAAAAAAAAAACTAAAATCAAGTTTTGCTGTATTCAAATTTTAATTAAAGTAATTTAAATATTTATTGGAAGCATTTTAATGCACCAGATGTGTTACTCTGCTGATCTAACATCTTCCTTTTTCTCTCTTTACAGGAGATTATGCTGGTTTTGAGGAAAATGAACCTACTTCTCATCAAGAAGGAAAAGCAGAAGTCGTTGCTTATTTAAAACATAGGTTTGGGTATCGAAGACTGGTCATGGTTGGTGATGGTGCAACAGATTTGGCTGCATGTCCCCCAGCTGTAAGTTTTTATAACAAGCATTTCTTTTTAGTTTGTCTAAATTTTATAGCAATGGAACCTTTTTGATTTCTCCATAGTAACATCAAGCTGCTTATTTTTATTCCTTTGAAATTGAGCTGTGTGTGTATTTTACCAAAAGCAAAAACTTAATATTTTTCTTTGTATTAACAGTTCATTTCCTTGTCCCTATGATAGAAGTAGTTTAAGTCACTTTTAAGAAATGCAATTCAAAAGCTATTTTTTTTTTCGAAATGAAAGTCCTATCTGACAATACCAGAAAATATTTTTGTTCGAAAAAATTTAATAGTTTTTGTATGCTGCTTAAATATTCACTAATTTTTATATTAGAAATTTTTTACTACATCCATAAATTGCTTTCATTCAGGGGAGGGGGGAAACCTTGGTGAAATTTCAATAGTACTATTGTAATTTGATATTTGTTTTCATATTATTAATTTTAATAAGAAATGTAATTTTGTTGTAAGAAGTTTCTGCTATAGAATAGTAAATTATTATTTTATTAGAAGTAAAATAAGGTAAAAATAAAAGCAAACAATTTTAAAATATATTGATATTAAATAAGTATCCTCATATTATCCATATATATCCATGGTATACAGGGTTACTGCAAATGATTCATTCATTTTCAAAATACTATATATCCAAAAGTATTGCACATACAACAATGAAGAATGTATGAAAATAACCACAAGCTCACCAGAATTTGGAATCAAGTAAACGAAGTGGTAATACAAGTTTAGTATTTTTTTAAATGGCAACAAAACAAAAAAAAAAACTTTTAGTTTTTTTAACAATACGCATGATGTTCATCTGTTCTTGCAACTCTTGCAGTGCTTTGGGGGCACATTAATGACTTTGTTCATGTACCCCCACTACCAAAAGTGTTAGAAGAACTTAAGGATAGCATTGCTGCGGTTGTGATGACAATTACCGGAACAACGCTACATTGTGGGAGGTTTACCCTACTATGTGTGGGGAAAGTTACCCTACATACTGCTCATAACTGCTGAATGAATGCTATCCTTGAGTTCTTCTAACACTTTTGGTTGTGGAGATAGATAAACTAAGTTATTAATGTGCCCCAAAAGCACTGCAAGAACCTGTTGCTCAGATTCTGGGAGGTTTTGGGAGGAGGGGCAACCGCCCCCTCTACTTTTTATTGTTAATTTATTTATTTTATTTTCCAACTTAGAAACCAACACTAGAAATTATTAAAAAAAAGCAGAAATGTCAAAATTTTCAGAACATAATTATTTGTTTTATTTTGTATATCTGTTAATGAAACGTTATTTAGCACAAGCAATAACTTTTAGTTTATGTTTTTTTTTTGATATTAGTAAACCAATTGTTTTACTAAAGAAAGTCATCCTTGTTTAATAAAACTATTACCAACTGTTTGTGACACCTCAAAATACTTCGGAGTAGATAATGTAAGTATAGTTTACTTCCAAGTGTTTCTTCAGAGAAAGTGATTGTGTACAAAATTCATCAAAATCCGAAGAAAAGCTCAAGTTAAGTTGTTAGACTTACATCAATCTCCACTTATCTGCTTCAATATTCTCAAAACCAGCCTAACAAAATTGTGTGCTTTTTTCTTTTCTTTTTTTATATATTTTTTTGCTGCTGCTAAAAGTCCCATGACTTTGAGTTATTTATTTTTTTTGCCGCCCCCCCCCTTTTAAGCTCATATTGCCACCACTGGACTAGTTAAATGAAAAATAGAATAAATAAAACATAAAAAGAAAATTAAACTGTAATTATTGCATTTAGTATTTTTTTTTTTAAATGGGTTTATCATTACAAGTTTCAATGTATACAAAGGTTAAGATATTAGATTTATACAGTTCAATGTTTTTTGAACAAATTGTATTTTTCAGGATGCTTTTATTGGATTTGGAGGAAATCAAGTTCGTGAAAAAGTTAAACAAGGGTCAAAATGGTTTGTCATGAGTTTTCATGAGTTGACTGCAGAGTTACGAAGGAATTAAATTTAAGTACAAGACAATTACAAATTTATTTTTGGTGCTAATAACAAATGTATATATTGTACAAAAGTATTAAGAAACTAAGCATTTAAATGTAATTGGTATTTTCTTGATTATTTTTATAATGCATAATGAAGAATATGTGATGATATTTTTGGAAATCATTGATAGAAAAATCAGATTGTTAGTTGTTGTGTTTAGGTAAAACACATACAATTTTATAATGTCTCAGAAACTTAACTACATAATAAAGTTCAATATTCAAATCTTCAAAAAATTCTTCAAGTACTCGTTTGGCTTTAAATATCCTTGGAAAAATTAAATTCTTCCAATTTTGCATCGAAGAGAGCCCAGGTGCCTCCATCTGGTGAGGAAACTGGGTGTCAAAATTCTTGTGGTACCAGCATCTGCCGCTAGTGGTACTACATAAAAGAATGGATGTTATATAGGGGGATCACAGTGTCTGCAAAAGACAAAGCCTCTAATGCAGAATCATCAAAAAGAAAGAATCTTCAAGTCATATTTTTCATTCTTAATTTGTTTAATAGCTTTTATGTAAAATTTATGGTTAAAAAAATAGAAAATCTTATCACGTTTTTAGCGTTTTTTTGCCCATCTCTCTAAAAGATCTTTATATGATGCTGCCAAGAACAGCTCAAAACCTATTTCCTAATATATTGTCACATAATACACACATAAGAAGTATTCTTGTTAGAAATATTCACATGAAAAAGTTCACTTAAGAGTGGTTCTTAAGAACCTAAGGAAAGGTAGATTTCTATCTTATACAGTACCCCGCTCTTGAACTATATAAAGAGGGAAGAGAAACCAATAAGAACGTTGTTTTTAAGCCATATCACCAATCCTAGTATGTTAATATATATATATGTTATATATATATTCATCTTTAAGACACTAACTTGCTCCCTTTTAACTGTGAAAGATTATATATATAGCTAAAGATAAAAAACATTCATTTATTATTCTTTCTCAACATTTATCTCTGAATGCCTAAATTTTCCAGAATACTCTTAGATTTTTACTTTTAGTTGTATTTATAAAAGTTTTTATGAAACTAAAAGCACAATTAAAAAAAAATGTATTTTAATGAATGATGACTTGATCTGTTATGTTGCAAGAAGTTTTTTTTTTTTATAATTGTGAAAAAAATTTAAATAAATAAATTTCTGAAAAGTATCATATCTGCTAAGTAGATTACTATTCAGCTGCATTTTTCATTTTTAATAACTTTAACTCATGTTTCTATGCATATACATACAACAACTTTATTTTCTAATCTCTAAATTAATTTGTAACTTTTATCGTGTTAAGGAGAAAATCATTGGGGGAAAAAAGCGCCAAATATTATTTTCTACAATTTCTAAGCTACCAAATGTTTTTTAAGTAGAAAATGGAAACTTGCTTCGTCAATGAAATTAGTTTGAGTTCTTTATTGTTACATAACTTAATTTAGTATTGTATTGAGGAAAATCTGTATTAAAGTTGTAACTTTTAATTTGTTTAGATTTTTAAATGAAGTTGTTCAGTGCATTGTGTGTTTTCTTTTGAAATTCTGTTTTATGTATATTTTGTACACACTTACTGAACTTCAATAATTGGTTTAAGTTATAGCTTCTATTTTTTATGTAAATTATACTACTGTGCAGTATTTATTACTTCTATAGCATTAAAAAAAAATAAGTAAATAAACTTCAAATTGAAACGCTTTTTTTCTTTAAAAATTGAAAGTTTTGTTGGAATTTACTTTTTTTTTTTTTTGTGTTTGAGAGTTGTCTAATCATACTGATGAAAAATGTTTTTAATATATTTCTAAAAAATAAAATAGAGCCAAAATCTCTTACATAAAGTTTATAAATTAGTGTTACTCATGTACAAAAGAATATTAACTCTCTATTTTGTAAACAGTTTACATCACAAATATTTTATAAAAGATTCTTATTTTTGCTGTTGCTTTATAAAAATCTTTTTAGGCATGTTTTGTAGACTTGTTGCCATGTTTTGATGTAAATTTACCTTTGTATCACCAAATAAAATGTTATTGTTAAACTCTTGAAATTGGTATGTGATTTGTTGTTTTCACGTTTTTTAATTTGTGTTGCCTGTAGAAAAAGTCATACCCACCAAAAAAAAAAAAGGTAGTTCAGAAACATTTTGTGCTAAAAATGTTTGTGACTTGTGCATTCATTCACAGTTCATACATATTAAATGATTAAGATAATGTGGAGCCTTGAGCTCTTATTGTTCTTAAACAGTCTTGAACTTTTATTTTGTTTTTTATTAACTTTAAAAAGTACTTATAGTTTGTAGACTCACACGATATTGAATATTAGTGAAAAAATCTCTAACACAATACTCAATATAGTGAGCATTTGTATTTCCCCGATATTGAACCATTTTTTCCAGACTTTTGAAAATGTAGTAGTCATTTTTATGGATAACTAATATTTAAAGAAAATATGTACTGCTTTGCCAGCCAATGAGGAAATCGGAATGACTAAAATAGTTTTCATGCATAACTAATAAACGATTTTACTCTTAAATCAAGCAAAAATATAATTAAACCTTATAGCTAGAAGATTGGGAGAAATTAAAAGAAGTTAACAAAAAAAAAAAAAAAAAAAAAACACTAAAATTTAAGATTTTAGTAAATAAGAAACTGACCAGTTTTTATTGTAATTCAATAATTATTTCAATACAATGTTGAAAAACCCTATTTTTTCAAAATATAATTGATAGTTTATTTTACTGCTGCGACAATTATTTTGAAGTTTTGTGTCTTCAAGGTGTGATAAATTTCATTGCAACTTATATTTGTTGAATTGGTAGCTACAATGAGTTCTGCTTTAACTAAACAGAACACTAACATAACACTCCAGAACAGAAATATATTATGTTTTTTTTTTTTAAAATTTACATTTACTGCCCCCCATGGTTTTTATTTTCACTCGTTTTTTCACATATTGTGTTTTTCTTTCATTTATTTTTTTTTCTTAAAATAATGTCCGACTCACTGTCAATTTATTCTATTGCTCGTAGTTAGAATACAGGACTTTAGCCATCCCGTATGAAAGTTCCACGGGACAGTTTTTTCGAAATAAGGGACCTTCCCTTACAATCCAATAAGTTTGGCTAGCCTGGTGATCACCCGCCTTGGTTCATAATTCACAAGGGGATAATTTTAGGCATTAATTTTGAAGTGACAAAGTTTTTTTCCCTTTTTTAACACCTTTTGGTGTTTTAATGTCATTTAACTGACTTCTCAGGAGTAAGCAATGGGGGATACTTAGAGATATTGATTTTAAAATTTCATGTTTGCCATATTAATTTGCTGTTTACCCTGCATTATTAGGTAACCATGACAAGACATTAATTGGGTTCATTCTCATACAGAATTTTTTATTTAAAATCTAACTTGTTTCTAGAAATACATTATTTTAAGTAGAAATGTGTTTTTTATTTTTTTAAGGACAATTAGTTTTTAATTAGTATCAACGCTTTATTATTATTATATATAGACAGATAAGAGAAATGCAAAGACAATACAAAAATGCTTCTTATTCATTTTCTTGTTATTTTTAAATGTAAGTTCGATTTATAGTTCTCTAGTAATTTTAAGAATGTTTTCGTTCTTTTGGAGTTGGAAGACCACTTGCATAAAAAATGAAACATGTTATGATATCCAAGAGCTTTTGCGGCATAATTTGACAAAAGTATAAGAAAATCCTTGTCCCACAATTCCGTCTTGGCTTGTATGTAGAATCAGGGTATTTTAGACTGACTGCCAATTCTAGTGCGTCGATAACAGGGTCTATATTTCTGCATCCTAATTTCCCCATTTCTTTTATAAACTTGCTGTATTTATGGAAATACTCATCGCCATATTTTGTTTTAATATCGTTGTCTAAACTGGATAGTGAAGCTTCTAGACGCTGCATCACAAATTTTTCTTCTGCAATCGGTGTTCTGAAATAAATATGTAGTAAAAAGAGACGAAAGAAAATATCAAACACAATGAAATAAATAACAATAACACACATATATAATGGGACCATATGTCCCGTTTGATAAGGACATGACGTATCAGTTTTCATGTATTCTGTCTCATTGGCCCCGCACACAGGCCCGGCTCCTGGGGTAGGCGGCTGCCTAGGGAGGCAAATTTTAGGGGCGGCAAATTTCGAAATTGAAACATTTTTTTAAACGAATATCTGCCGTAGTGCCATAAGATTTACTGCTTCAATGCTAAAAAAAAGTAATTGTGTGTACCAGTGCTTGGATATGCAAAACATAGTTTGAATTCCTAATTTAACAAGAAATTCAATTTACTTTTAGAGTTGGCAAATTGCGTGATTTAAGTCTTTTGAAAATATTAATATCTGTTTCAATGCCATGAGATGCACTACTTTAATGTTAAAAAAGATAATAAAATGCGTACAGTGCTTGGATATGCAAAACCCAGAGTGGAATTTAACTAGAAACTCACTTTAATTTAATTTTAATTTTGTTTTTTAATATATTATTATTGTTATTATTATTCAATGGGGCGGGGGGGGGGGGGGTGGCACTTGTCAATATTGCCTAGGGCGGCAGAAATACTAGAACCGGCCCTGCCCACACATGAACTGTCCCGTTTTTTGAAGTGTCAGAACGGAACACTGAATGCTTCAACCAAGTCACTGGGTAGAGCTGTTTAAGAATTTTATAGCGATGAATTAAATCATGCAAAATTATTTAACATATTTTGTGTTTGTCTGAGCCTAATATACTCAAGGAAAGGATATTTTAGCTGATATGACTAATTTGAGAACTAACGAAAAATCACGGCAAATCGCTGTTCTTGAAGCCATGTTGATTTCAAAACTAAATCGTACAAAATTTTGTCAAGAATTTCTTTCTTATTTAAAATCAGTACCAAATGTACTCGAGCAAAATTTATGCATCAAATAATAACATTAATTCATCTTTTTTAAGTGTTCATTTCTGTTTTTGTCCCTCCTCAAACTATAAAAAAGCACTTTTTTTAGCATGTACGTGCAGATGCCTAAAATTGGTAAATGTCCCCTTTTGAAAAGAAAGATAAGTGATCACCTTACTACAGGCTGCGTATAAAGAACTCCGAGGTTTTGGAGCTAAGTTTTACAATCATAAAATTAGGTCGATGTTATATAGGTAACCCCCGGTGAAAAAAGAAAAAAAAAAAAAAAAAGACACAACTAGAAAAAAAAAAACAGCAATGAAGAAAATCAATGTTTTCTGAAGTAGTAGTTTTAAGTGATTTCGTCTCAAATATTACAAAACGAGTAAAAACATTATTGTAACGTTTTTTTCTGGTTAGTTTTTGTTGTCTAAATAAATAATGCATACATAGATAAAGTTCGAAAAGTTTTCTTCTAAACTACGAAATTTTAATGATGTGTCACTATTCATTATTATATATCGTTTCTACAACACCACGCACACGCACCAGTTATGAGGGCTTACTTTGTGCGTTTGTTTTGTGGATAGAAAAGAGATTGATTTTAAATCAATAGTAAGTACGTTTCTTCCAAATTTTGAGTTTTGGCACTTTCTTTGCCGGGGTGCGATCATTGAGAAGAGATAAAATGGAGGGAGTGAAAACTTTCATTCATGGAACCGAGACCCCAAGTTATATGATAGATTTTAAAGCAAAGCACTGGAAGAAATCAGGTTTCTTTCGCTTTTTTTTCACGGAAAACGTGCCAACCATTCGCCGTTGTTGCGTCACATGACTTAAGGTTCTTTGGGTCCGCTTTTGCTAAGCCAATGATCGGACTTGCTCCCCCCATTTTAATTCCTGCTCTTTGGATGCGATATGTACTTAAAGGTTAATTTATCAAAGTTTTTAATATTTAGTAGATTTCAATGTGTGGTCCGTTTATATCTCGGCAAACAATCCAAACGGTAATCAGCCCCTCCCCAGATCTTGGTCAACATGCCTGGAGTATTGTGTGTCACACAAGCGATTATTTTTTGCCTGAGATGATTTACATCGTGTTTACAATTTTCTCGTCGTAAACATGATTCTTGACGTGTATCCAGATAAAAGTCTCACGGAGTCAAATCTGGGCTTCTTGGAGAATAAGAAATAGGCACTGATCTTCCAGTCCACTTCTTGATCAAGTATCAAATGCTTCCTCTCTACTAAGTGTTGAAAAAGCAAACTGAAACTGGTGT
Source organism: Uloborus diversus (assembly GCF_026930045.1). Taxonomy (NCBI): domain Eukaryota; kingdom Metazoa; phylum Arthropoda; class Arachnida; order Araneae; family Uloboridae; genus Uloborus; species Uloborus diversus. The sequence continues at coordinate 79,221,605 of NC_072737.1, read as the reverse complement.
GCATAAAATTCGATGAGCTACTGAATTCTTCAAAATTAACTGACTTGAACTAACCCAGATGGGCGGATCCCCTGGGGGGGGGGCGGGGTCATGGCGCAGACTGCACGATTGAATTCTTCAGGGGGGCTGTTTTGAGGGGTATTTTTTCCGATTGGGGGGAGCTCTTGTTTTGAAGGGGGTCTTCGCATAATACAGCAGGAGTGTGCCCTTGCTCTTAGGGAGGGGGGGGGCGACTAACCTATACCATTCATTCGATATGATTTTTCAAAACACTGGAGTTTCTTTTATGAGCATCATGTATTCCCAATTTTATGCAAGGTGTCCGAACTGGAGTTATAAGTTTCCGGGAGAAGTTAGGGCAAAAATTGTTTAGCTAGTTAACTTTAATTTCCGTTCCTGCAAACAGTCAGCTGATTTAGGTAAACCAGAACTTAATAAAGTCACTAGTTTTGGGTTTACCTAAGTCAACTGGCTATTTGCAGAAACGGAAATTAAAGTTAACTAGCTCTTTGAGACCGTTTACATTGACCCTCCGACTCATGGGAGATATTTTCGATCGGATTTGAGAAAATGATCTGATAATGAAGAGATAAAAATGCACTGATGCTAAGGAAAAATGGAAACCAATATTTTAGCAGATCGAAGCCGAGTTAGTTTAGAGGTGGTATTAGTCTGCTGTAGGTTGCAATTTGAATTATTTTTATCGTAATTCCCTACTCTCGACATTAAGCCATTGAATTTCTTTTGTAAACGCACCCTAAAACCTGTTTCGGCGATTGGGGCATATGGGTGGGCGGGGGGGGGGGGGGGGGACAAGGAAAAAACAACTTTAACCATTTGACTTTTATCAGCAGCAAAAAATGAAAAAAAAAAAAAAAAAAGTGCACAATTTTGTTAGGGCTGGTTTTGAGAGCATTGAAAGAGATAAGTAGAAATAGATGTAAGTCTAACAACTTAACTCGTGTTTTTCGTGAAATTTTGATGAATTTTGTAGACATTAAATTTCCCCGATAGAAACACTTAGACATGAATGAGACTTACATTATGTATCCTAAAGTATTTTGAGGTGTCACAAATACTTGGTAATAATTTTATTAAACAAATGTGGCTTGTTTAAGTGAAACAATTGATTTACTAATTTCTAAACAATGAATGCATACACTAAAAGTTATTGCTTGTGCTAAATAATGTTTCGTAAGATACACAAAGAAAAACAAATAATTATGTTCTGAAAGTTAATAGTTAAGTATTGCCATTTTAACTGATCTTTAAATCAATATAAAATTCAAGTGACCTTGATACACAATTATCTGCTGTTGAAACAAATTACCTGATATAGACTGCGTGACAAAGGATGGGAATCGAAGCATAATCAAAGAAACAAGTCTGCAAATATTACTTTAACTTACAAAAATAGTTCAGGTTCAACTGCAATGAATTGTAAACCCCAAACTTCCATCTCTTGTCGGATACATTCTGTGAATCCCGTAACAGCATATTTGCTCATGGTGTATGGACAAATTCTTGCATGAGATATTCTGCCTGTAAAATCATTGTTCATTAATTGCATCATAAAGATTACAATAATAAAGGATTTCATCAAATCACAAGGCTTTGCGAAAATTGTGAGTGACTTCTCTTCATAGGCGGATTTAGGACCGAGTTCCTGGGGGGGGGGGGGGGGGCAAGATTTTTTTTTTGAGCAACACTTTAAATTGCCCCCCCCCCTTCCCCCTATGTTTTTGGTCTGTTTTCCTGCGATGCATAAGGTCATGCTTTTACTCTTTTTTTTTCTTTGGTGTGTCGTTTTCATTCGTATGTGTTTTCTTGCTGTCCTTTTTGAATTGACCTTAAGAGAGGTGACTAGTATCAAGAGAGTGACGCAGGGCTCCTTTTTAAGTGGGATAAAGAATGTCTCCAAATTTAGGGGGTCCGGGGGTTTCTCCCCCGGAGAACATTTTGTAAAATGGATGTAAAATTGTGCATTTTGAAGCCTAATAAGGGTTAATTGGAAAAACGAAAATCTCGGGAAAAAATAGACAATTTTTTTTTTTAAAGTTTAATGATTTAAATGTGCTTTGTGATGTAAGTTAATACTTTAAAAGAAATGCTGTACAGGATTAGAAAATATGTAACATGAGAGTAACATACTAATTATTAGAACAATTCATAATTTATACACTTGATAAGAAATAAAATTGAAGCACACTTTGCTTAGGAGTTTCAAAGACTTGTCTAATTATTTTCAAGGTTTGGTTGGTTCGATTGGATGTTTTAGTCCAAGAGCCCTAGTAGGTTATACTGTGCCAATTTTTTTCAAGGATTTTAGAACATTTAATAATTTAAGGCACTTCATTTTCACTTTCCAATCTCTGAAATTAAGCACTAGATTATACAGTTGTACAGTATTATTCAAACTTTGTAAAAAAAACCCCAGCTATTTTAAGTTTAAAAGAAAAAATAAACTATAGAATTCTCTCATTACAACAACCTTTTTTTTTTTAATTATAAGCAGTGCAGAAAACGAAAAGGAATAGAGGTAGTGTATCATTTTTTCCGGGCTAAACGGATTAACAATATGCAGTATAAGCAAGATAAAAGCAATCAATACAAAAGAATTTCCAAAATACTGCATTCGGGGTTAAATAAATAGCAAGATATGAAACATGTGAGTCACAAAAATGTTTTTCAAGTCATATGTTACATACGTAAGAACCATGATTTTTACACTTTTGATGCACGATATAGCAAGGAGCTAAATTTGACATATTTTGGCATTCCTCCCCCTACCATTTGTTAGAAATTTAAAATTTAAGGTTTGTAGCCACGCTTTTCCAAATATTCAAGGTTTTCAAGCACTTGAAGATGAAATTAATTTTTTCAAGCACTTTCCATTTTTCAAGGAACAAATCATGCAATTTTTTACAAGTAACGGACCCACTTCAAAGCAGTGGCCCGAAGCTATAGCTTGTTTATCTTATAGGCAAATCTGGCCCTATTACCTGCAGATTTTTGTAATTTTTACGAAAGTTCGTCAGTTTTTACGATTAAAGGATTTTTACAATTTTACCAATCTGAACGTGTGAATCCAGAAGGTTCTTCAAAATCTTTCGTCTGAAACAGCACAAAATATCTAGTTTTTGAAATCACGCAAATTGAAAATAAACATTCTGAAAAGAAAGAAAACAAATCATAACGAGCAGATCGTTCTGTTAGCGCAAATGGGGGAGTGGGGGGGGTTCCCTTTGTTTTAGGTTCTAATTTAAAAACAATCGTCAATTATTGTAAGTGTTGCAGCTGAATGCATAGCTCGTTTTGACTATATTTTCATTTGTATACTTGCCCAAATGGTTTTCAGTCCGAAATAGTGAATTTAGGCATATTTTCAGCACCCCAGTGACAGCTGTACTATTTTTATTTAATGTTCTTTTTTTTTCTTTTCTCCCATCAGAAAAGGACATTCACTATCCTCTTCATTTGCATTGAACTATTCAAAAAAAGAAAAATAATAATGATTTTTTGTTTTAAGATTTTGGAAGATGTGTTGTTACTATTTAAAGTCCTCCCAAAACTGGGGGGCATTGCCCCTATGGCCCCCTTCTATAAATTCACCCATGCCCTTCTGAACTAGTCAAAAAAGAAAAAAATAATGTTAAAATTTTTTTGGAAGATGTGTTGTTACTACATAAAGTCCTCTCAAAACTGGGGGGGGGGGGGGGCATTGCCCCCCTCTGCCCCCCCATAAATCCGCCCATGCTTCTCTTGGCTTTGGAAAAGTACTCTTGTTCTATTCGTTTAGAATTGTGCAAAAAAATTCCATTTTGGGCTGATTTTACATGCTTTTACAATGATGTCAATATACAAAGTATTGCAAAATATTTATCATTCTCTGCGTCTGACATTGTATTATAGGGATCAGGATTTTTTTTTCTGTTTTTTTGTATATGTATACACATATACAGGGTGTTCCGTTTCAAACTGCAAGACCTTTACTTTCGCAACCGTTAGTCCTAGATGCATACTTCCAATTGCAAAAATGTTCAAAATCAGATGCAGAGTTAAGATATTAAAAGTTTGAAGCTAGAATAAAAATGAGTCAAAAAATACAGAAGTTAACGTTTTATATGGGCCCCAGGTCCCCTAACTTATATTTAGGGAAATAATCTCCAATGAAAAATAATTCCCACACCAAAAGTTTAAAATTAGTACGACCAATATTTACCGAGATATAAAGCACAGCGTTTCGTGACTTACACCACTTTCACTAGCCGTCAATGACACCTTTTGGGGGAAAATATAGCTGTAAACAAGTGTTTAAAATGGAGTGTGCATAGAGTGTGGTTTTTCAAATTGTTCGAGGATTTGTATTGTGTTTTTGCGTTTCACCGAAATAACATTTGCATTTATTTTTGTATAGCAATGAAAAATATCAACACCTTGTTTACTTTGACGACCTGTCATTTTTCTGAAGAGCGACAAGTTCCAATCTCATCTTCTGTATGGTCCCTTAAAACTTTGAATTTGAAAATCTCCTTGAGTTTAGGTGGCAGAAATGTCAAGTTTTTTGTGTCAATAATAATTTTCAATGGAGATTATTTCTCTAAATATTAGTTAGGGGACCTAGGGCCCGTATAAAAAGTTAAATTTTGTATTTTTTGACTCATTTTTATTTTTGCTTCAACTTTCTGTACGTTAATTCTGCATCCAATTTTGAACATTTTTGCAATTGGAAGTATACATCTAGCACTAACGGTCGCGAAAACAAAGGTCTTGCAGGTTAAAATGGAACACCCTGTATATCGTGGGAGGAGTACAACACGGTAACTACAAAATGGGTAAAATATGGTTAATTGAAAAAAAAAAAAGGTTAAGATCCACCGTCCACACAGCATACTACAACTAGGTAGCCGCTGTAGACAATTCACAGGTGCTACTTAGAATTCTCAAAGTTGATTGTCCGAAAAAAAGATCATTTTATCATAAGGTAAGTTCACCATATTTAGTTGATTAACATATCAGAATTCCAAGATTAGAGTAAAAGCCAGTAAAATCATTGTGTTTAGTTTTACCGATACATTTGTATATTTTCAGATTCTCCAAAAATCGGACCCCCCCCCCCCCCCATTGATTTGAAGTTTTCTCGAAACAGAGTAAATTGTAGTTTTGGTAACAACCATTCCTCTACAATTCTTACTACATTCAGTGGCGGATACAAGGAGGGGGTCATGGGGGTCATGACCCCTCATCAAAACCCGCAACAGTATTTGAATGTTTGCTCGAAAAAATAAAAAAACTTGGTCGAAACCGTAAGAAGTGGATACAAAGAGGGCGGGGGAATCATGGGGGTCATGACTCCTCCATCAGAATCTGTGACAATACTTTATAATCTGTTTTAAGGTTCATTGCATTTGAGTAGTGAAGAGGATTGCTTGAAAAAAAAAGAAAGAAAAGCAAGACCGAAACCATAAAAAGAAACAGTAAATTCTTTATTTCGGGGGGATATAAACTGTCATTTTTCTATTATAGCTTATGTATTTAAAATATGTAGACAGTAACAGTAAAATAACTTTTATTGAGATAGTCTGCGGCGCTGGATTCAGGAGCCAGTATACAGTAAAACTCCTCCTAACGGATATCCCTGAAATGCGGACAATATTTAATTTCCCGATTCTAAGGCAAATAAAATTATTAAACCCCTGGCCTGTGGACACTCCTCTATTGCGGACAAAAAAATTTCTCCTGTTAGTGTCCGCCTTAGAGGGGTTTCACTGCATAATGAAAAGTAACAAAGAAGTGTATGACGTCCAATCGCTTTTTATGCAACAAATTTAATGAACGATAGTTATTGTAAAACCATATCCAAAGCTACAGGCATCGCTTCAATCGGTATAGCATTTGAGTGTGTAAATGTTTTTTTTTTGTGTAAAATCTCTGTAGATTATAATTTCTTTCTGTTGTAATTTTTAGATAGTTTCGTTTTTAGTCGTACTGAGTTTATTTTTAAATGTGCTGTAAATAGTTTATTATTTTAAATCAGCGTTTTGGATTTAGTATCCTGCAAGAAATGTTGAATTTGAGTGTCGTGTTAGCGCAAAACAAATATAACATTATACAACACACATATACAACATTATACAAAGGTTCTCGTAAACTCTAGCCCACCGTTTTAGACGGAAACCCAGTTGAAAAAAGCCTTGTTTGTTAGAAAAGAACTACATATAACAGGGGTTCCCATTTTTTTCCCGACTCACTGCACCCTTTGACGAATTACAATTTTTTCACGGCACCCTAATCTATTTCAATTATACAGGCATATTGAAATTATGGACAGCTCACGGCACCCCTCTCCCCTCTTTGCGGCACCCACTTTGGGAACTCCTGACCTACAACAAAAACAATGAAGCGTTCGTGTGACAAAGCATTGTAGTCTCTTTTTTTTTTGGACTGTTGAAAAAACTGATGAACCCAAAATCGATGGAAAGATATCTGGAGTTCCTGTATCAGACTCTGAGAGACTGCGACGTCTTCGTCAATCGACGTCTTTCGTCGTCCTCCGATTTTCTACAATTGGAATTAATCAGGAGTAATTTATCAAATCCGCATTATATTTATGGAATATTTTATTTTTAATTAGATTTTCGCCGCATTTTTTACTATTATTTTAAGTAATGTTATTTTTCTGCATACAAAATGGATATGTCGAGTATCATGCAAATTTATAATCTAAGATGGATATGTGTCGAGTATTATGCAAATATTTAATCAACCAGCGGTTTTGTGATCCGAAATTTCCGAAAACTTTGAGTTGTCGTTTTAGAAAATTTTCGGCTTAAGTTCTAAAACTGAAAATTTATTTAAAAGAAAACTTTTTAAATGATTTTTATCAGTGAATTCGATGATTTTTGTAAGCTATTAAAAGAGCTTTTATGATTTCAATGATTTTTGTTTGAAAATTTTAGAGGTGATAAGAGGTTTTACTTGGGGGTGTTGTACGTAGAAGAAAATTTTTGTTCGTAAGACGACGTTTTTGAGCATGACCCCAGTGTTGCCAGATGGTCAAATCCAGATTTCCCCAATTCCCTTCCAACTTTTCCCCAAAAAGCGATGTTTTCTATCAAAATTCCCCAAATTCAAAAATTATTTTTCCACTAATATTTTCATAAAATGAATCGACTTCCTCTGATATTTTTGTCTCTTGAAAAGAAATTTTTTTCCCCAAATAGACAAATTTTCATATAAAATTCCCCAACTTTTTTTTTCTTCCCATTTTCGCTTTTTTTTTTGGTTTTCTTTATCTTTATCTTTTTTTTAATCTTTACTAATAATAAAGCTGAAAGTCTCTCTGTCCAGAATCTTTCTCTCTCTCTCTCTCTCTCTCTCAGGATCTCTGTGACGCGCATAACACCTAGACCGTTTGACCGATTTTCATGAAATTTGGCAAAGAATTAGTTTGTAGCATGGGGGTGTGCACCTTTTAGCGATTATTCGAAAATTCGATTTTGTTCTTTTTCTATTCCAATTTTAAGAACATTTTCCCGAGCAAAACTATCATAAGATGGACGACTAAATTACCAAGTTATCATAATGTGGAACCGTAACGTGGGCAAGCCAATTGGCGATAAATTCATCATGCATTATTTGTAAATATACAGGGGAACCAAAATACTTTTTAATTTTCTACTACGGGCGAAGCCGTGCGGGTGCCACTAGTCATAAATACAAGCGCCTGACGAGAGATAAGAAATAGCCAATATATTTTTTTCTACTCGGATTTATTACTCTGCTTCTGTATGTACATTTAAACTAATTCCATAAAGTTGAGGGACTCTAAGCTAAACCAACGCTGTTCGATACAAACAATGTAACTACCAGATGTCAAGACGCAAATTTAAATACAAAAAAAAAAAAAAAAAATCCCCGAGTTTCCCCCCCCCCCCCAGGTTTTCCCCAAGAAAAAAATTTTTCCCCAAAAAATTCTCCTCAAAACCCATTTCCCCAGAGAGCACCAGAGTTCCCCAAAATGGGGAAAATTCCCCCAATCTGGCAACACTGCATGACCCTCCCCCCCTAAAATGAAATCCTGTGTCCACCCCTGTACTACATATTCCTACATGGACCGACCTAGAAGTTTTTCAAGGGAAGGGCGATTAATTTTTATTTTTTCTTATTACATATCTTATTTACACATGCATGAGGGGAAGGGGGCTCCCACAGCATTTTTATTTCCAAGAGCTAAAATATAGAGATATTTCCGAGGATGAGGATCCCGTATCTATTCAATTCCTTGCGTTGCCCAACGTATTCTAAAATTTCGTTTTCAGAGCTTCAATTTCGAAAAAAATTTAGGGAAATTTTATGCCCTTTCAAACACCAATTTCGAAAATAGAGAAGAAAGGAGTCACCAACAGTCGTCTAAAGCTGTCTTTTTGAAACTTGAACTTCAAAGAATGTCCAAGAGAGATTTCCGAACCCCATTTCTTCCTCGAACGCTATCAAAGATGGCCTACAATAACGATATATAACAGTACGCATCTGTATGGGAAAAAGACAATTGAAATAAACACAAACAAATTTATTTCTATTTCATAGTATTCAAACATTTTATTCCTTTATAATTTTTCGAACCCTGTTTTTTACCTGGCGATCAAGATTGCTATGCCTATGGTACTTAGGTTGAATAAGACTCAGTAGCAAACCTGCACATCTAGCTATCTATCTGTAAATCTAATGCCATGATTATTAAGAAGACAATAATAGAATTGCATTTTATGGATTAGTTGATTAATGAGAACTTCAGTAAGATCCGTAAAAGTTTTCTGAAAAAGTCTATCTTTAACTCTGTTGAGTTATTGAAAATGTTTAGTTCCACTTTTTGTTTCGTAAAATAACTTAAAAGGATTGAAAAATGTATTTTATGGTTTAGCTACATAGAAAAAAGAAACATGCTAGCTTACCAGCAAGACTAGTTACGTTAATTATTCGACCATTGCAGTTTTGTAATAGCGGGAGAAATGCTTTCGTAACTCGAACTGCGCCAAAAGCATTTACTTCCATGGTATCTTTGAAGTCTGTCATTGAAGAGAATTCCGCGTCAAATCCTTTCTGTATTCCAGCATTGTTTACAACTGCCAATAAATCTGAATAGTAATAAAGAAACAAATAAGTAAAAAGTAAAATGAATAAAGATACCTGTTACGAATAAAGCTTACTTTAGAGAAAGACAATCATCTTGACAATGGGTTGTTGTTGTTCAGGTGTCCCTAGTTAAAGCTTGACTACAGAGAGATCAGAGAGATTGAAGAAGGGGGGGGGGGGAGGCGAACTGGAAGGAAAAACGGACTTCTTCATTTTGTAGAATGAAGGATAGGCGAGAACGCACAAGCAGTCAAGTCTCGCATTTTCGCTGATCCTACCGAAAACAAAATGAAGTGATGCGTTTCCTCTTCGAGTTCAAGCGCCACCTCTCCGTGGTTAAAATTTAATAAGACTACGGAAAGATGGGGCGCCATTGCCTTGAGAGATTGGACTTCTGTATCTATATTTATTCACAAAAAAGACTACAAAAGAAAGATATGCAGCGCAAAGCGTTAAAACAACGCTCTTGGCACACCGTTGGGAATCGAGCCCACGACCTCCGACATATGAAGCGAAGCTTCTACCACAAAGCCACAGAGGCTGCCAAGGAAATACAGTATCCTCATATATGTGATAGCCAATGATTGAGTAACCCGCGAGTTTCAACAATGAAACTCGCGCCACTGCATGATAATTTGATAACATGTTTTGGTAATGTTTAACATGCAGGGAAAGGCTTTATTGTGACAAGGTTGAACTCGACCCGGTCACTTGACTGTTTTACTGGTAACACTGTCATTTCAGGGGAATGAAGAAACGAAAAAATGGTCAACTATGAACGCTATCTACTGGAGTTGAGGGTTAATCCACTGGAGTGAGGGTTACAATTTCAACTATCAAAGTATCACCAAACAGGCAATTGCTTCGTTACAATATAAAGAAGAGAGGCAATTTTCACCCGTCATACCTTGACGGGAGATTTTCCAGTTTCTCAATAATATACATGTATGATGAGATTACAGACATATCTAATATATGTCAGTTAAGTCTGCTTTGAGACACATCTATGAACAGAGATTAAGGGAAGATTTTATTGCTCTTGTTAATGGCTACGGTTTGGCCCGAGAGGAAGATATTGCGATCATCTAATAATGATAAACCATGAAAAAGGAAGAATGTAATAAGTTCCAAGAGACGCTGTTATTCTATTGACATGAATAAAGGTATTATAGGGATAACTAATTCTCAGCTGATGTCATATTATTCGAAAATTGCATGAAGAATTACCATACTACTAGCGTTGTTTGTGATTATTGTACAACAATGTCCTAATGTTTGTTGGTTGATTCCAATGAGTTAAATGGGTCAAGATCTTATGTTGAAAAAAATAAGAAAATAAGCAAAAATTAGCGTTGCAAAAAAAAAAGAAAAAAAATACAGTTTGGTTTAATACAGTCATAGTTTTACAACTAGGCACAATACACTACACTCTAGTGCAAAGAAAATCTCTAGTTTTCGGTGATTTGGCAAATTTGTCTGAGGAATACAAGTAAGAGGTATACATTAAAGTTTTATTGTTTTATTGTTTTTTTTTTTTCATAATTAGGCATTCAAAAAATATAAATCTGATGGCAAGGAAATTTCTTACTGTAATATCAATGAAAACTTACTGATCTTGACTGAAGATACAAAGTCTTACGTCTCTCTTACGTCTAATGTGTATGATTTTATGTTACTTAACTTCTTATAGACAAGTAGTTCGTAACCTGGGGGCGATTTGGCTCCTAAAATGGGCGATAAGTTCGTAGTGGAAGATTGGGGCCCGATGTGTGTTTAAAAATAATTATAATAATAAATAGTGAATATCAAAGGTGAAAATGTTGACGAAATCTATTGTTAAGATATCAGTATCAAAAAAAAAAAAAAAAAAATCTGGTTAAAAAAAGAGACGAAATCTTAGATGCCGGAACAAATCGAGACCTGACAGCTCTTCTACCCGCCCTTCTCCTACTCTGACTCTTTATTTCATCATGCATCTGATGTTCACAATGCAAGTACTGGTCGTCCACTTTCCAATCCTTAAAAAGTAATCAATTACAGGTAACGAGAATCTCGAATTTCCCGAGGAAAAATCCTAGTTTTTGCTGATCACCTTAATCTAGTGGTTCCCAACCCTTTTAGGTCTGCGGCAAACAATTTTGTGAAGAAAATTTTGAGGCCCACTAAGTACTAATTATGCAAGTAAAAATCTGGTAAAAATAGACACTGAAAATATACGTAAGACAAAAATAGGTGAATGTTACAGCTGCAGTAGTTTGTATGTTTTCTAATAATAAGTTAAACATCCTTCTATAAGAAAAACTGAACGAAATCAAAATCTTGTCAACACTTTACCTTTGGACAGCCACTAAACTTTGCAAGGAGGCAATTGTTTCCGTTGACTGCCTGTTTAATCCAACACCAAACAGTCTTGGAGTTTGTTTTTCAGTAAGTTACCGCCTATAGCCAGGGCTAAGGCAGAAATTTGGCACTCTTGGCTTCCTTAAGATGTTTTCCACTTCCAGCTCAGTCACTTCCTATGCCGGGCTAATGAGTGATAATAAGCACGAAATTGCAGTCCTTGGCTGGAATGACTGAGCTGGCGGTGTATTCCATGTATAGTCTTGGAGTTCTTGAAACTTTACTTTAACAGTTAACAGTTTTTACCACTACTCCAGAGTTTTCTTTCTTTTTTTTAAGTCCAATTACACTTGTTTTAACTATAAGTGCCTCTCTATGTACCCTACAATGGATAAATTTATCGAAGAGAGCCACTGATCAAATTTTGGGGACTGAACCAATATTCCAGACGTAATTGCTCCCAATCAGTTAAACCTTCGCACTTTGACCAATCTTTCACTTTCTTTTTTTCTTAAATCATCAACAGACAAGAAAATGTCTTCGGCAGTTATTTCTGCCAACCATGACTAACTTAACACTATTTATATTCAACTAGCATTCCCGTACCCGGCATTCCTCGGGTAATGGAATTAGCAGGGGTTAACAGTGCTTGGTGCACCTAGTTTCGAAAATCCCCTATAATAATTACTTATTACCTACAACTTTTTCTAATTTGGGGAGGATCCCGGGGCCCCTGGACTCCTTACATATATGCCTTTGTCCTTAACCGATCTTTAACTGGTTTTAACAATCCTTTTAAAGTATTGATTATCTTTGCAAACACAGGACATCCACAGTTTATTGATATATTAATGTTTAAGCAAGAACTTCTTTGTATACAACATTTTTAGTTTTTTTTTCTGGTGCTAAAATTATTAAGCTGCTTGATGAACTGACTTTGGAGCAAGCTACATAACATTGGCCGCGTGAAAAAAAGTCTTCTCTTAAATCGGTCCCTGCTACTTTTAATGTCTGTCCTTGTGACTTATTAATGGTTATTGCAAAGCAAACTTTAACAGGAAACTGCACTCTTCTAAATTCAAAAGGATAGTCCGCCTGTGATGATGTTCTTAAAAACTTCGTTTCTAGTTTTGAAAAAATGAAAGCAATAGACAGAAACATTATGATTTGACTTGAGAAAAGCCTCGAAGAACCACGTGAGAAACAAAAACAATATCAAATTTATAGTTCGCTATCGACCAAAAGTTGAGATGAAGTACTGAATAATGATTTGAATGGAGGAAAGCCTTCGAAAATAAGGGATTTGAATTCAATGACAGGTTTTAATTTAGAAAAAAATAAGAGGTTTTAATTAATTTCTCCCGAACTAATTGAGATTTCAAAAAATCCTTTCTTAGTGGTTACTTTCGTAATCATGCGGACAGGCCGGCCAAATTTCAAGTCTGAATCTTCAGCGGTTTTGGCTGTGTGTTGATATATATATATATATATATATATATATATATATATATATATATATATATATATATATATATATATATATATATATATATATATATATATATATGTTATCTCAGGACATTAATTTTTATATATTAAGATACTGCCATTCAATTTAAAATTATCAAAAACTAGTAAATTAATCTGACCAATAATGTTTGTACTCTCGTAAAGTTGCTGTAAAAAATAATCAATTTGTTTCATGCAAAATAATGACAGATAACCTCTTACGCTTTTTCCAAAATTTCATCAATTCTTCTTTTCAAGGTTGTATTTTTTTTAATAATGAAACTTGATTGTTTATTAATTTTACTACGGGCATAGTAAGCTCTTCAGCAGGTGTCTGTGGAACCCGTTTTTTTTTTCGATATTAACAAAAATAGCTCATGAGACAATTTTATTTGTTAAGTTAGCTACGCGATTTGAAGATTTTTCCAAATTTTTCCCATTTTGGGAAAAATTTCTTTTCTTGATTTGAAAGAAATAATAAAGTTCTTACACATTCCGGATGTTTAGTTTATAGACGCATTTCAGGTTTTAAGAGTTCTATACATTTGTTGGATACCATTTCGATACAAATCCCACACACCCTCACTGAAGCTCTTCCTTAGTACCAGAAAAAACAAATCTTCATTTTAAACAAACCGGGTCATATTTACAAAATGTTTGCCATTTTTCAACAAGTTGGACTGATTGTCGAGTTACTAACTAACTCACAACTTTTGAGATCACAGTTGAAAGTCCTTTCATCAATTGACAGCTTCATCTTATCCCATGTGATTATAGCCTTACACATTAACTACTTTCTTCGGAGAGATTTTAAGTGACGCCAGTTGTGAACTGTCCTGAAAAACTGATACTATAAACTCCAAGATTTATATTGGCAACGTCCACGGCCCAGTACCGCGCTGCCCGCGGCCTACTTATGAGCCGCGGCCCGTGGGTAGGGAACCAGTTAAAAACTGACAGGGAATCAAGATTTGATGATTAGACCAAAGTAAGAAATTTCAGATTGGATTTTAGATCAAGTTTCTTTTGAAGCTGACTGAGGACAAGCTTGACAATTCTTTGCAGACAGCGCTTCCAGATCCGGAATATTGTTGTGAGTTGAAAGTTTTTAAGCAGTACAGTTACAAACTAGCCTGGGTGAAGCTGATTCTGATGGACATTCCACTATGGGAAAACACTGAACCACTCCTCATCTCATAGTAAAAATATTTCGTTAAAAGAGGATATAGTTCTGTCTTTTCCAGCTGCTCACGAAACCAAGATATAGGTTAGACATTTTCTTCGAAGGAGATTTGCGTTTGAATCTGATGATGAACACTAATCCTTCAATTGAAATCTATCAAGCGTATGATAGGTATTATAACGGTAAAAATAAACAAATGAGTTTTCAAATTTTCATTTTTTTTTTTTTGCTTCAAATTTTAATGTTCAATGTTATCGGTTCTTCCAAACTCCAATTTAAAAATGAAAATAAATTCATAAAAAAAATATGTTGCTGTTCTCGAAAAGTACGTCAGTGATCCTAGTTTAGTATTTTCTCTTTTTCCTCCAGATATCAGAAGTGTTTCGGGGGAAAAAAGTTACATTCTTTTTAAAAAGTGAGAGTGACTAAATAAAATCGCTTTATTTTTTACATAGTAATTCAAATTAAAATTTATATTTTCTGTACCATTGGTGCTCACTTGCACCAATTTTTGTTTTTTTCAGAGAGCAAGAAAAGGGCGAGAGATGGGTGGGGGATAGATGTAGGTCAACTATGAGAGGCGGAGATGGATCAAGAAATGTTAGGAATCACTGTTCTACAAGGTGATCTAGTTTCATGTCCGTTTAGTAAAAATGTATGAGGGGTACAATTAAAAATTCTTTATTAAAACTTCAACTTCTTTTATTTATTTATAAATAGACATTGATTGTAATATTTAGCATAACCTCAAAATATCTTTTTTGAAAAACGATAAATGAAGATGACGGAACTTCAAACATTAATACACATTGGTAATAAACTACTGTAATTGGTTGATGCGATGCATAAGTTAAAAGTTGGTGGTATTTTTCTTCTAATAGTTGGTAAAACTAATTCTTTATATTCTGATTCTACCAAAAGTGTGTGATGAGGAGCAATTTTATAGTGTAAGCGCTTTTAAGAAGCAGTAATACACAAAGCTTTTTCGTGAACCTTTATCTTTTCTTCTTGTTTATGGTTCTTTTTTTTTCATTTGTTTGTTTCTAAAGTAAGGTGAGTTGGGGGAAGTGCAGCCCTTAAATTGTACAGTTCAACTTTATTAAGGCCTAGACATTACAAGACTTGATACAAATTTTTTAATTTTTATTTCGTATGCTACCTGTTTTAGTGTGTTTCCCAAGACATTAGCCTGCTAAACTCATTGCAGGTAAAAAAGTTGAAATTTAAAAAAAAAACTATTGTGCTCTAGGGCCGCACTTTCTCAATAAAAGTGGGGCAAGAGCATCACCTATTTGAATTTTTTTTGAAAACCGTTTGAGAAAATAAGGGGCAAGTGCAATCAATAGAGTATTTTTTCCTAAATAAAAACGATTTTTTTATTTTTATTTTCACCTATTCATTGGGAAGTTATTACATTTTTCCTAACGAAACCTGACAATGTAAAATGAAGAACGTTCAAGGAACAATGGATTATTAAACAAAATTCTGAAGTTTTTATTTTAAATTAAATAAAGAACATGAAAGATAACTTTTATTATGTTAATAAGCTTTATATAAAAAAAAACTTGCATATCAAGGAAAAACCTTTAAAACTTTAATATCAACGAACTTATAAAATATTAACTTAATAATACAAAAAGTAACTGTGCAACTGACAAAAGGTAACCATGTCTTTGACGAACTTGAACATATTTTTTTGTATAAGTACACTTAGTATAGTAATTAACAATTTAATTTATATAATGGAGCAGTATATATAAGCAGTTATATTGGAGCAATATAGACTAGTGACACTTATTGTTAGTTAGACAAAGATGCAGGGATTAAAAATTAATTACATTGCTTCAGGAAAGTGCAGTCCCAAGAAATGCGAGGCTGCACTTTCCCCTTTTTTTCGGGCCGCAATTTCCCATTCCTATAATTTTCTGGGGCAAGTGCAGCCCTAAAATTAATTGATTTTAAAGTAAAAAATAATAAATCTCAGCTTTAAAAATACGAAAAGTAGACATGAAATAGTTGTACTTACGTTCTGGAAACACGAAAAAGTGAGAACAGAAGAAACGATGATTTCTCGAACCATAACAACATGGCACTGTAGTGGGAATGAGTAAAGTTAGGAAACGAGGGAGGGAGTAGAGTTACCATTCAAGTAGCGCGATCTAACGCACGCAGTGCAAAGCAATAACGTTTACCAAGCTACCCAGATGACAACCAGCCTTGCAGATATTCCCGTTTTCTGATTATTAACCTAAGCCGCACTTGCCCCAAGACCGCACTTACCCCAACTGACCTTACTTTTACAAAAAATATTTACTGCACACCATGGCTTCCCACCTTGGGGGGGGGGGGGGGGTCATGGAGCAAATTGCGTCGTTGAAGTTTTGAGGGATATTTTTCTCATTTGGAGGGGGGGAATCTCTTGCTTTTGGGGGTTTTCGTGATTTTTAGGGGGGACGGGGTGCGCCTTTTCTCTTAGGGGGGCGGGGAGCATCCCTGCTGCAAGCAAATATCCAACAGCTGTTTACATCACTCAGGAATAACAGTTTCGTTCTTGTTTGAGCTCAGCAGTCTGGGATAGCCCGAACAGAGCTGAAGTCAAAAAATCTCATTAAGAAGCTGAGTACTTCTTTACACTCATAACTAAAAATATTTAAGCGTATCAGTAAGAAGTCCGTAAGTAGAGCTCCCCCTCTAAAAGTAGTTATGGTTGAAGCTAGGGTAAAAATGTATAAGTTACCATTTCGAAGTGTAGCCGTACATAGCTCTCGGATCTCCCTCTGGTGTGCGTGAATCATTTTTAGCTTCAAAAGGGAAGATACACTCCCGTTCCTTTATCGGACACTTTGTCCGATAATGGGGATGGCACGATGGCAGGGTCCCCCCCCCCTGTCCGGGAATGGCAGGGGTGTCCACCCCGGGGGGAGGGGGAGGGGTTATGGCGCAGACTGCGCCTTTGAAATTTTTAGGAGGAGGGGGCGTTTTGAGGGTTAATATTCTCATTTTTGAAGGGGGGGGGGGGCTCTTGCTTTTGGGGGGAAGGGGTCCTGGTATTTAGGGGTGGGCGCACCCTTGCATTTCGAGGGAGGGCAACCCTGGTTATGGCTGTTCCAGACCGACTAGCTTAAGTAACTGCAACTGCAGTGTCTGGACGCTATAACGAGCTGTTTGGTATTTATTAGCAGTTCTGCCTTTCTCCTGGCATAGGGAGATAGCTTGTAGCATTTAAAATATTTGCCGTTATTATTTTAGAATTTACTGTCTTCAAGAGGCATGTTATGATAATTAAATAAAGTGTGTTACCGCAAGATGCTAAATGTTTCTTCACAAACTTGAAGGCTTCTGCTACGCTGTCATCTTTTGTAACATCAAGTCCTATTATCTGTAAGCGGTCAGAACAGTTTTCTTTGAGTGTTTCAGCTCCTTCACCGTCTGGAAAAAGGCAACTGGCAAACACATGGAAACCTCTAGAATCAAGTCTCCGCGCTAAATGATGACCAAATCCTGTATCGCATCCTAAAACGACATACAGAAGAAATATATATATATATATATATATATATATATATATATATATATATATATATATATATATATATATATATATATATATATATATATATATATATATATATATATATATATATATATTTTGTTATAAAATTATTATTTTTACTACCATTAATTTTTTACTTATTCTATTTTTTCATGTTGGAAAACTAGCTATTTGGAGTCTCAAACATTTCCACAGCTGCTTTATACGGAGTTCTAAGTTAATTTGAACACATGAGGTACCTCTGAAATAGAATCTGCTTGCTAAGAATTCGCGAAATTATATTTTGAACCAGGATGTTGCGAAACTTCATCGATTGTCAGAACTTTTATTTTTTTTGTGCTGCCCATAAGACCCAGGTAATTTGTTTTTCCTTGCTCTGGGGTGTTAAAATTTCTAGAACTTTATCATAACTACACAAGATATCTATTTCACTATCTTCATCCATATATATATATATATGATCGAGTGATCGATACGAGCCAATGATCGAGTAACGCTCTGGACGTCAACAACAATGAAACTCGCGCCACGACATGATAATTTGATAATATGTTTTGGTGATATTTAACATGCAGGGAAAGGCTTTATTGTGACAAGGCTGAACTGGATCCGGTTACTGAACTGTTTTGCTGGTATGATTGTGTCATTTCAGGAAATGATGAAACGAAACAGTGAGCAACAATGAACGCTATCTACTGAAGTTTAGGGTTAATCCACTGGAGTTAAGGTTGCAATTTCAACCATCAAAATATCACCAAACAGGCAATGACTTCGTTCAAATGTAGAAGCAATTTCCCCCGTCATATCTTGAAGGGCGATTTTCTAGTTTTACGTAATGTTGTTTGAATTGCAATTTATTTAGAGTATTCTATTGTCCAAAATTTTCAACCACTGATAATAAACGTATCATTAAATAAATTATGGTTTATATTATTTTTATGCCAATTACAGTCTAGTTAATAATAAAAAAAAGAAAAAAAAAGGCACAAGCATTGTAAAAATATACTTCTATACCTAAGGAAACCGCTTTTCAGTGTGTGAGTGTGGATCTTTTTATAAATGTGCTTTAAAAAAGAGTTGACACACACATCCAACACTGATGAAGTTCATCAGTGTTGGCAGAGGCGGCGACTGGGACTTATAAGCGCGGATGTAATTTTTTTACAGTAAGTTAATGAATATTTTAGGCTATCTTGAGTGACAAAAAGGGGAGGGGGGGGGGCTTCGAATGTTCTCCCGCGTAAATGTTTTGGAATAGTAGTTTTAAAAACGCCGTTTTAGTATAGTTTTGTCAACGTTCGGGGAACGAAGAGAAGTTTCCAGGGTTGTCTCAGATATTAAAAAAAAAAAAAAATAAAGTCTAATTAGTAATAATTTAAAAGAAAACAAGTAAATAAATAATTTAAAAAAACCATGAAGAAGTTTTAACTGTCCTTGGTAAAGTAAGGGTAAGAAAGGCTCTTCTCGGAAAAAAATCTTAAATTGATGTCTTAAAGACGCAAATTAAAGCCATCTTTAGCAAACTTAGAGGGATTTAAATTTTGCAAAGTTAAAAACGTCTTTTAATGTCGTATAAAACATTATTTCAGACTTCTCTTTTATTGACTTAAGGGAGGACGAAAGGATTCGGAGGTTCTCCCAGTATTTTTTTTTTTTAACTGATGAAATCCTAAGAACTCTGTCTTGAACTCCGGATTTTTTTTATTTTTTTTATTGGAGTCTTAGAAACGCAGTTTTATGCTATCTAGGAGGAGTCTCTTCCTGATCCCCTCTCAAACTGGAGTCTTTATAACGCAAATTTAGGTCATCTTTGAATTTAAAGGAAGAAGAGTGCGTTCGGGCATTTTCTCCCGGAAAATTTTTAAAATTGAAGTTTTAAAACTGAAATTTTAAGCAACATTTGGTGACGTTAATCATCAGGTAATCTCACCCAGAATGTTTTTGATTAAAATCTTAACGTTTAGGCAATCTTTGATGATGAAAAAAGTGCAGGGGCAGTCGCCCCCCCCCCCCCCCGAATCTCTGTCACTGAGTGTTGGAAAGGCGGCTAACAAATCAAATTTTTGTCCATGTAAAAATATATTTTGCTCTAAAATAATTTGTACTTTCAGATTGCCAAGTTTGATTCAAGTCTCTCAAAAATTCAATCTGTGCTTAATTAACTATACAATGATTAAATAAAATCATCCAAATGTTCTTACCTGTGATGAATACGGCTTTATTTTCCGGATCCACCTTTTCAGGCAGGTATGCACTTTTTACGAAGTCATAAGTAAAATGAGACAAGAACAGCAGAAAGGTAAACTGCGATAATTGAGAATGCACACTTGTAATGAGATATGGAGAAATGTTTTTCAGCAATTCCAACACTAAAGCAACTATGATAATGTGCAACAAACTAGCAATTAAACGTCGATCGAACATTAAGAATGTTTTAAAAGCAGCTTCTGGCAAAAAACGGATTTGAAACATTTTTATGGCCAACGAAAACCACACTATGATGAACCTCGTAGGTGAGAATAACAGAAAGAATTTATACATGAACTAGAAAAACTGGAGGAAGGTCAAACATTCTTCGAAGAATCGTGGAACTTGCGGCTGACTAAATAATTATCAAGTCAAGTCTCGAATTTTCATCTCCATTAATAAATCGCAGATTACAGTATTCTACTATGCGCAGAGAGTCGCAGCTGGAAATAAGTTTCGAATATAGTTACCGACAAATCACTGTCTATCAACGATTTGTAAAATAGTAAATTTACGTCCTTGAGATACTTATGCCGGATTGAAGCCATCCAGTAAACCGGTTTCTCTTCACTACCGGACTAAAATCAATTACCCTAAAAAAAAAGACACTTTCACTTTTGGTTTAATAAAACAATTCTTTTTGTTTAGAACGCATTACAAGAACGATTTTTTATTATTAAAAGCTCATTACAAAAGGCACGAAAATATGTCAAACATCAGATTTGTTTTTTCGATTGTCAAATACACATCGAAGAGGATTTTATGAATGGAGAATCGCTTCATCCCATTGCTATTGTTTTTGTCAAAGCAATTTACCTGAAATGAGGCACTTTTGAGGAAGGTGCAGATAGATAAAGCGTGCGGGGGAGTAAAGAAATTCAATGCCGCGTCGATTTTGTAATTAAAAAAAATATTTTGTGTTGCACTGGAGGCAACATTTATCTGGAATTGTGCCTCTAAATGATTCTTGTCATTTAAGCAACGGGGGTGCAACCCGGGGGGGGGGGGGTCATGGCGCAGACTGCGCCTTTGAAATTTTTACGGGGGGGGGGGGGGTGTTTTGAAGGGTATTTTTCTCATTTGGGGTGGGGGCTCTTGCTTTTGGGGGGAGTGTTGTGAATTTTAGGGGGGTGCGTCCATGCTCTTGGGAGGGGGCACCCCTGATTTAAGTAAAGGAAAACTAAACTAAACTAAATCAGCTGATTGCGCAGCCAAATTCTAGCTCTTTCTTCAGCCCTCAAAATTTCAAGCAGTGTCTGCAGCACGAAAAAAAAAATAAATAAATAAAATAAAATAAAATAAATAAATAAATAAGTAAATAAGAAAATTAAAAGTTCGAACGCTTAATAGCAGAAGTCGAAACTTACGCCCTTTGCCTTCAGTTGGCAAAATACAGGCGAAAAGTCATTCCAAAAGCTCTGATCTGTGACGTAGCTTCAAGGTGAAATGAAGGAGCACCAGGTTAATGGTATCGCTCACTGCACTTTTGACTGCTGTTGCATGTTGAAAATACACTCGTGTTGCCCCAAAAGAAATATGATTTCGCAAGAATAACAGGAAAAGGAACAATGAAAACTTCGAGACGAGGAAATATTTAAAAACACAAAGCTTGCCAAATTGCTGCACAAAATAAATTATTGTGCGTTCCTTTCTCTTGTCTTGAAGACATTGAATTAATGTAAACTTTTCCTCATTTTCTGATTCCTTTGTATTTTTAAAATTGTTCGAGCAGGGAGGAAACTACATTTTTGCTCCATATTAAATAAAATTATTTGTAAAAGTTCATTTGGGAAGGTGCACTAGCGGTGGTCATGCATGGCCGGGTAAGGGAGGAGGCGGGGTGTTGGCACATTTGTCTCGAGCGCTGAGAAAGAAGATTAACATCAGAAAGACGGACAAGTCTCCGTGGTTATTCTCGTAGTTTGCTGTTCAATAAATTGAATAATAACTAACGAAACTCTATGGAGCTTTCCGACTTTTCTTTAACACTATTTAAGTGATCATGTAATCATTTAGTTATTAGCCTCATAGTATTGTAAACATTGAACCGTATACCCCGCTTAAGGGTCAGTTTACGGTATTTTGGACAATGGGGTTGTTTCTTTCAGTCAAAAGTAGTACTTTTTGTCACTGAAATTGATAGCAAAAAAAAAAAAAAAATAAATAAATAAATAAAATAAAATAAAATAAAATAAAATAAATAAATAAAAAAAAAATAAAAAAAAATAAAAATAAAAAAAAATAAAAATAAAAAAATAACATGGACGCAGAAAATACTTTCATCTCAATGGTTATTTTTTAATTATTTTTTAAAATGTTCGATTTTTCAAACAAGGCGTCACAAATGATGCTCTTTCGCGCATCTTTCTTCCGCGTTTCCACATTATGATAATCAAGAAACGAATTAAAATTGCGCTCTACGCTTGCTATCAACCATATCTTTGCCAATACACGTGAATAAAGATACGAATTAAATATTTTGATCTGTGAATGGCAACACTGAATGGCATTTCATCATTTGTGATGTCATCGGCAGAAGCATAAGCAATGGAAGCGCACCGATTTAAGTAATTTTTTAAAAATATTAAACTTGAACAAATTATTTAAAAAATGGTCAGATCCTATGTTTTTAAGCATGCTCTTTCAGAAAAAAATACTTTTAAAATTTTGGAAACGACTCCATTACGTAGAGTCCGTAACATGATTTTTTTGCCATAACTTTTTCATTAATTTCATTAACCCGTAATGTTATTTTAAGTTTATCGTACTACACACAAACTCAAATTACAATAATTTGTAAATCAACGTGTAAATTAAATAATTATATGGAAAAAAAATTGTCATGTTACGGACTCTATACATTTGTCCGAAGTATCGTGAAATGGCTCTTAAATGAATACTGTCAGTTCAAAGAAATATTATCCGATTAAGCAATGCAATTTTCTTTAGCTATCCAAATTGACAAAACTTTTCTTGAAGCGTAATAATAATAAATCAATAAGGGAAGTTATTAATGTTATTAGCAAAAATGTTTTTAAAAAAATTAAGTATGAAAATTACAAAAAAGTAACTTACAACTTGAGTTATGAAATAATTGTTTTTGCATCTTCTGTCATTACATTATTTTTTGAAATCGGCCATAATAGTGAATTGCTTGCTGAAGGCCTTTGAGTGAAACTTTTTTACTTTTTTCTCCCTTCGTCTGCAATGTTTTACGTTTAATAGGTGCTAGCCACGTTGCCCGGCCTATTCAAAAATAAAATTTATGTCCAGTGACACCTGTTCAAAATTCAGTGTTAAATAAGAGAGAGAGAAAAAAAAAAAACGCATAGTGTAAAATTTCCCGTCGGAAAAATGGCGATAATTCCTAAAAATTCCGTTAAAATGTGTACTTTAGTCCCTAAAAATTCCCATGTGAATGAGAAAACTTCGTAAATAAAGTTTACACTCTCCTAAAAATCAGAGTACCCGAATGAATAAAGATATACATATATATATATATATATATATATTATATATATATATATATATATATAGATAAAGGCAACAGTTCTACGATAGCGACAACAGACGCTTTGAAACCTCTTTGAAATAAGGACAACCACTCCCCAAAATTTCCAGTATTGTCTCGACATTAGTCCCTGAAAATCCTCTACTGAGTAAGGACACTAG
This sequence comes from Uloborus diversus, assembly GCF_026930045.1. Lineage (NCBI taxonomy): Eukaryota > Metazoa > Arthropoda > Arachnida > Araneae > Uloboridae > Uloborus > Uloborus diversus. The sequence continues at coordinate 79,197,966 of NC_072737.1, read as the reverse complement.
TCCTGAAAGATATCTGTCAAAGTAAGGACCACAGTCCTTAAAAAATCCCATTAGTCCCCCAAACTCCTCCGTTAGAAAACGAAAAACATTCCTTAAAATTCTTTATCATGACAAGGACATCTGTTTCGAAATACAGTGAAACCTGTGTATAACTATACTGTCTATAACGATAACATATCTATAACAATATTTTTTTTTTCGCCCCAGCAAAGTGTCAGCACGAATAATCAAACTGTCTATCGATAACCTGTCTATTACGATATTTTTTTATGTCCCAACAATATCATTGTAGACAGGTTTTACTGTATTCCTGTTAGAATAAGGGTTACAGTTTTCAATAAACGTCAACAGTCCCTCTAAGAATATCTGAATAAGGAAAATAGTACCGAAACCCCCTTTCAGAAACAGAGGAAAATTCCAAAATGACATAAACGTTCTCTCTTTTAATACCCATCTGAATTGGAATAGTAGCTTCAAAAAATTTTCCTTTGAATAAATTTTCTAAAAATTTCCATTATAATAACGACGTCAGTCTCTCAAAATTCATATCAGCATGAACCATTCTTAAACAAAGTTAACAGCAGATGTAAAAGTCCCGTGTCCTGATTAGATTAAAGTGAATAGCAAAAATTTCCATTAATAACACTGAAATCTTAAATGCTCTTCTACTAGCAGTACAAAAAAATACGGGAAAAGCTGCAAAGCAAAAGCAAGAATTTTATTTGTTTCCAGTCGAGAAAAAAAAATGACAACAGATTTTTCTTCTCAATGATTTTATTCACGCCAGGGTTATTTGGTTTAAACCATGGTTTAAGCCACTTTTAAACCAAATGGTTTTTTTTTTCTAAAAAACCATGTGGTTTTTTTTCAAAAATGGTTTTTTTTTTTTTTGAAAATCTTCATCGTGTTCCCCCAAATGTTTTCATAAATTTTACATATTATTGCAAAGAGTAAAATCTAATTGATGCAAAGTTACTAGCAAAGCTTTATAGATGAATTACAGATTTAATAAATTTAGAAACTTATAATTTTTAAGGTAATGCAAGTTTGCTAACTAGTTTTTCTTTTGTTTTTTCCTTTTTTTTAATCAATGCAGCTTTACTATTAGGTACATATATATACAAGGCAGACCAACTAAAGTTTTCTAAAATTACATGGAGAAAAAATCCAAGTAGCTCTTTTTTTATTAATTCAATTGTCATTATTTTTCAGTCTTTTTCGTTTCAAAATAGCCCCAAAAGCATATTTCAACCAAAATTTCATTTACTACCTAATTTGCTTGATTACTTAAGATTTATTGAGATAGATTATGTACCATTGAAGCGATGCATAGTGTATATAAATTTTAACGCTAGAGTATTTAAATGAAAAGGGAGAGAGAAAAAAGATAACTAAAGAAGTCGAAGAACACTTAGAGTGGGCATAAAATTGCGCTTAAACCTGCACACTTTTTGCATCCCCGATAGACGGTGGAGTCAGAGCAAAAAAAGAAAATATATAAAATTATGGAAACATAAAATATATATGTAACTCAGTGCTCTTATAAAAAAAATAATAATGCCAAATTTTCACCTTTAAAAGAACTTTTTTTATCTGAATACTGTCGGCCCCGCTTAGTAGCTTGCGTTCGACGAACCTCACCGGTCGACACCGGTTGATCGATCACGTGACAGCTAGTGATCACGTGCTTCAATCAACCAATCAACAGCTTAAAATAGTAACCGCTGCGGTAACCGGTGGATGATAGAACGCTGCGGTTAGTAACTGGTTACTCACCGGTCGACCAGTGAGTTTCGTCGAACGCAACCCTAAACGAATACCGTCGGTTCCAAGAAATATTATTCGATTAAGCGGGGTATTGGATTAAGCGGGGAAACTTTATTTACCGTTCCTGGTTGACAACTTTTGTCTTAAAACGTAATAATAAATCAATATCGAAGTAATAGAAGAAAAAATGTTTTTGATTAAAAAAAGTTTTAAATAAGCTAAGTAATCAACAAAATAGTATAATAATTAAGTAGGATATATAATCCAAATACGTATGAAAATTATAAATGTGTAAATCTTTGCTTCGACACCTTTTTCCAGTTCATATTTTTTGGAGAAAGTCCATAATAGTGGATTCCTTGCTCAAGGTATTTTGAGAATATTTTTCTAACTTCAATTACCGTGCTTTACGTAATTAATATTTATCAATTTTTTTTCGTCTGCAGTGTTTATATTTCGTCGTTCTTTAATTTAATTATCGACTGTCTGTTGCATAGGTGTGTTGGTAATGGCAACTGTAAAAGAAACTAGATTCGCAACTCCAATAAACTATAGCGGGCGCTGCAGCCACTGTCTAATGACGGATGAAAAAGGTAAAACAAACAAATGCCGTAACTTATGACTTACTTTGACGCTTGGTGAATGACAGTTATTTTTCATTGTGTTTGTGGGAAGCTTTCTTTTCTATTCTTCTGAAATTACATTACACCATAAACTGTCTGAAGCTTGAAGAAAACACGTGGTATGAAATGTTTTACCTTTTTCGGTAGTATTGTTAACCACCACACGGTAGCATATTCGAACTCTCGAATTGCGAATTGGATTCTCGAAACATATTTTGGTTGATTTTTAAAAAAATTATCAAAAGCACGGTAAGTGACTGACATGGGACTTTTTAAAATGTCAATCAGTTACCGTATTTTTAACAAATTTTTAAAATCAACCATAATATATTTCGAGAATTCAATTAAACCATCAAATTTAGCTTAAAAAATACAATAAGCCTGGGGCATCGTTTGCACATCGTGTGTGATCGTTTGCACAACGTATATTTTGCGCTGAATGTTGCAAAATACACACTGATGGGCTCGAAAAATGTCCCAGTTACTAGTAGAATTACCCATTTATAACATTGGAAAGGATTTATCAGCATATTTAGTTAACATCTGCAATGTTTATTTTTCTTTGTGTTATTTAAATTAAGCGTTATTATTATTTATCTTCTTTTTTTTCCAATGGCAACGATTTAAGAAATTTAATAGAAGAGTGGAAATGTTTTGATGGAATGTTTATGGTAGAAATTATCATTTCATATTATTACGTGAGAAATTGTTCTCACTTAATTTATTTTTAATTTAATCAAAATATTTGCGAATGCTAACCAATTTTATTTGATTATACGATACATTATTCGATTTTGCAGGATCTGTAACAACATTGCGTCTACGGGAAAACATTCGGTTCCGAAAAGTTGCTTCTCTATAAGCGAGGTATTAGTTTATCCTTTACCCTATTAAACGGTACCTAGAAAGACGACAGAGGCAGTCAAGGACGTGCGCAGAAATTTTAGGGTTCGTCAAAAATGACTTTTACGGACCTCTCCATTTTGTTTATCCTCATGCCCCAACATATCTTTCATCCCTCATTCAACTAGATTTCTTCGCTCTTCCCCCCCCCCGAATAGTCACAACATTAAGTAGGCTTTAGAGATCTGTTTAAATCAACCAGTGGCGTATGGGGGGGGGATACCTAGTTCGCATAAATATTGTTTTAGGTAATGAATGTGAAAAAATTTCTGAAAGTCTCTGAACACCGTCTCGTTCTCTAATGTTACCAAACAGGGCCGACAGCCGCATTTTAAAGACTTCAATTTAGAAAAAATTCCACTGAAAGGCCCTTGAAACTTCACTCTAGACCCATCATTTGGGCAATCATGGGGATCAATTGACACCCCGTCCTTTAATTTAAAAACGTATGGTGATTGAGCAACTTGCATGTATTTTGATGCTTTTTCCTATAAAATTTATTGAGTACATACTCTTTGACTCCCCTCTCCCTCCAGCAAAATTTTGAAATGAGTCCTGCTCCTTTCCCCCCAAACATCATCAAACCATCCAGAATTACGCTTTAGAGCTAATTTAGAATATTTTCTCAGGATAATCCGCGCACCCTTTCCCCATTACATCATCTTTAAGATCATTGGAACTTGAATTTTTCGAAATTGTGTTTCAAAAAATTTCTGGGGAGTCTCTGAACACCATAATTTTTTATAATAGTTCCAAAAGAGTTTACAATCGTGCTTTGGAGATTTTAATTTCAAAAAATTTCCGAGGTGACAGTCCATGAAACTCTCCTTCCCCTAACATCACTAAGATCGTCTAGAATTGCATTTGTAGATCTATTTTAAGGAAAAAATTTCAGAGGAGAATCTCGAGCCCCCTAACATCGTTGAAGAGCTCCTAAAATGCGTTTTTGGAACTCTATTTCGAAAAATTGCTGGAAAGAATCCCTGGACACTATTCTTTACCCAAACGTTACCAAAAATGACCAACGATTGAATTTTAAAGCCTTCAACTTTGGGATCGTTTCTGAGAGGAGGACCCTCAAACATCCCCTCCTACTAATATCTGTGAGATTGTATATTACTACTACGTTTTTAGAGCTATAATTTCGGAAAAATTAAGGAGGAAAACCCCCGGCCCTCCCCTTTTCTTTGAGAGCATTATTTCATATTGCTAATTCCTGTGTTTCTTTATGTGTAGAACTGTAGATCGATAGATAGATATTACGGACAAAGACGTGTTTCTGGTTATGGAGGCATTAAAAAAAAAAAAAAAAAAAAAAAAAAGAGAGAGAGAGAGAGAGAGAGATTTTGTTCTTTTTAGAAAATTGCTGGAAAAAATTGCAGATAAGTATGCAATACGAAACTCAAACTAGCTCTGATAGAATTAAAAGAGACCAATTAATATATTTAAACAGATCCAAAAATAATAGAAGCACGACACAAGTTCCAACTGCCCAAAAAAGGCTCGGAATACAGAATTTTTGATGCGCAAATTTTCCAGATTGTTGAGTGTGTGAAAGTTCTAAGTAAAGTAAAAGCATTCTATGTAATAAGGTTACAAAAACCTAAAAAGCAAAATGCTTTCGTAATTATTTCGAAAAAGAAGCAAAAGTTAACAAAGCCGCTATCAATTTCAGTTTTCCTTTTCTGTTAAGTTTCATAAAAGTCCTATAACACTCAGATTCGTAACTAGTATAACATACTCCTACAATAATCAAGCGGGTTACATTTTTTTCGAAAAACTTAAACATATCTTAGCCAAAATTGCAGAAGAAAAAAGTTCCATAATTTTGAACAACCAGAAAGTTCTGGATTTCTTAAGCAGTGGTATGTATGATATTCATAGTATTAATGCTCTTGATTTTGAAAATCTTTTCACTAACATCTCCCACAATCTCATAATCGATGTTTCAGTTAGGATTTGTGACAAATATGAAAAATACATCAATGTAGATAAACACTCTTGGATAAAAATAGTTAATTTTTGTATTTTCGAGAATTACTTATACAATGGTTCAAATTGCTACAGGCAGATCAACGGTATCCCTTTTTCTAGTGCATTTGCCAATATCTTTTTGCATTATTACGAATCTATTTTTTAATAAACAATAGTATAGAAGCTTTTAGATTACATGACATCATAATTTTTAACAACAATGATTTTCACAATTCATATAAAGAAATTTACCCAAATGAACTACTGCTGAAACAGACAAATAAGGATGAGTCAGTTAATTTCCTATATCTCAACATTCAACTAAATAAAAAAGATCCCAGTGTAGCTTTGCACGATAAACGTAATGATTTTGATTTTAAAGTCGATTCTTTAATTCATTTTCACAGTTGTATTAGTAAAAAAGTGTTCAGAAATATAATTATCTCACAAATTCCTAGACATAAAAAAATCTGCAATAATAAAACAAATCTAAAGACAGCGATTCAAAATTTAACTGCGACCTTAACACAGAACCAATATCCGGAGCATCTTACGGAAAATTTCATTTGCAAGCCTTATGGAAGAAAAGTGGTAGGTCATTTTGTTCGTTCCATGGATTTGTTTGTTACATGTTACTTCTCTTGCTATTGAGTTCAATTGTGATTTTTTTTCTGGTAGTTCAAATTAGTTATGGTGTTCTAATTTAATTTCTGTAATGCTTGTATTTTGGTTTGTAAATGTTCAAATTAATTATTTTCTGTCATGTTTATATTTTGGACTTTCGGTAACCCCTTGCTTGATTTGTGAGATATCGGGGCACTAGTCCTGCTTTTTTAGGCAATTTCGCCAGCAGCACTCACGAAACATCTCGTGGTTTTTTCCCTACCCTTGGGGAGTAACCCCCAGGGTATTTTGGGGTTTTTTCAAAATTTCGAGTTTTCTTGTTCAATTTTATCTTGTTATATATATATATATATATATATATATATATATATGTTTATATATATATATATATATATATATATATATATATATATATATATATATATATGTTTATATATATATATATATATATATATATATATATATATATATATATATATATATATATATATATATATATATATATATTAATATATATATATATATATATATATATATATATATATATATATATATATATATATATATATTAATATATATATATATATATATATATATATATATATATATATATATATATATATATATATATATATATATATATATATATATATATATATATATATCAGGGTGGTCCTTATTTTTGAAGTTGTTGGTATTTTACGCGACACCCCCTCAATTTGTTCCATTATACAAATAAATGATCCTTGCAAAAATTTTAAGTCAATCCATGAATATTAACACGTGCCCCTAGGGCCCTCCTTTTTCAGTTTCGAAGAAAAAATTGCGATTTTTCTCATTTTTACGTAAAAATATTCTTACGTTTTAAATTTACAGTAATTTTGAACCGCAATATATGCTGCTACTTCCAGACCGACCATTCTCTCACTTTCACTCTGTAAAATTTTACATGTTACAGAGCGTACATGTAAACCAATGGCCTTCGGTCAGATACACCGCTCTTCTGAGCTCGTTTCAAATTAAGCGGCAGGGGAACATTTCTTTCCACCAAGATGGACACAAGGGATTTTAAAGGCTATTAAAGAATGGTTTAGGCCGTTAAAGAATGACCTTTGGCAACAACAAATTGCCCCCTCCAGGCTTTGGGGGTGCTGATTAAGAAAATTTTCTGTGTATGTAATAGGTGTGGCAAATAGGGTCGCTAGGTTTCAATGCTATAAATATACGAAATGACAATTATAATTTAATTTTCTGTTCTTTAGTTATATTCTTAAATGTTTATAAATTTTTTTATTTTTAAAATATAAATTTCGAAAAATCCTCGAAACTATATTTTCTATATCTAAAATAAAAAAAAAAAAAAAAAAAAAAACCCTGATTGGATTAACGTAAAATTCTATACTTTAAATTAATTTTCTTCTAATTCAGAACATAGTCCTTGTATATAGTATTTATTCTAACCTGTTGAACCTTTTTTCTACATCTGGTCAACCACAACGAAAAAAGCTTGACAATTATTGATGTTTTCTCGCCTTAAATCACTGTTAGACAAATGCCATATTGGGGATAATAATGCTGTTCATTTGTTAACAGTCTATGTAGATGCAGTAAATTTAAATCCAAATGATCTTATGATCAATCGTACATACCTTAAGAGAGCAAGAGAAAATCTTCTAGAAGAAAAATCAAATTTCATGAATTTAAATTCAGATTTTGTAGTTATTCACTGGGATACAAAGGTACATCCAGGCAAAAAGAACGCCGACAGGCTTACCGTGATCGCTTCAGGTCCCATTGTTGAACAGCTACTCGAAATTCCTGAGATATTTCTTCAGTTGTATATGATATCTTAGATGATTGCTCTTTATTGTTAATTGTTCAAGCTGTAGTGTTTGATACAACGGTTTGCAATACCGGCCGCATAAATTGTGCATGCATTTTTTTAGAGCAAAAACTGGACGGTGCTATATTACATTTGGATTGCCATCATTATGCATTTGAAATCGTACTGCAGAGTGTGTCTTTAAAGAAGTTCTTGCCTTTCTTAGTTCTAGACCCGATATTCCATTATTTAGCATTTTGTGGAAAGATCTTCATTATTCAGAACTTATAACATTTCAATCGGGTACACAGACCACTTAAATTCTTAAAGACGAAGTCGATGATGTATTATTGTTCGTAAAAAGTGGATATTGAAGAAGGACATTTCCTTTAAAATTAAGGAGACTTCTCATAACTCGTAATAATATTTCCTGGTGAAGACTGTCCTACAGGGATATGTTTTCGGAAACTTGGAGCTCATCCCTGAGCCAGGCAAAAGGAATTTATTGTTTGAAAGTTTATATATTTAGGAAACAATTTAAATTGACCTTACATGAGGAGAAAGCCTTTAAATGCTGTTTTACAGTTAAATGATGTATGAAGATATAGTTTTTCTCAGCAACCCAATCGAAGCTCCTTTAAATAATATAATGTGAAAAAAAAAAAAAAAAAAAAAAAAAAAAAACTAGCATCGTACAAAATGATAACAAACATGCAGCAGAAGCAGCGATTGGAAAATTCATAAATCACTTTTCGTATTTAGGGTATTAACTAGTAGCTTTGTCCGTATTGGATGAAGGAATTAACATTGAAGATAGGAAAAGACTACTCCAAAAAATGCTTTCTGATAAGGAAGACTTGTCTGATGATTGTATAAAAAAGTTCATATAACAGTAGATGATTTGAAATACTTTCTTAGTAAAGATTTTCCTCTTTATAGAATCAATTACAAGTCAATAAAACTGTTTGATAAGTTACAAATATCAAAAGATGCTTTCCTACTTGATCCTGATTTATTGCAAAATGAAGAAAGCTATTTAAAAAGAGAGTTCGTTAAAATGCTAAATGTTGTGAATGATACAACTGAAAGAGGAGCACAATTAATCGAAGAATTTCACAAACAATTTACCAAATATGAGTCACAAAAGCAATTTAGTATTTTAAAGACAGTCCAAGACTATCGGAAAAAAATGCACACGATTGAGATACATTGAGAAAAGCGTACGATTAAGGTAAAGTTTCTAAAGCACTATTTCATTCTTATTCAATGTAAAATCTTTAGACGATATGAAGTAATTAATAAAAGAATAGTTTGAAATCTAAAAAAGCACGCTTTCGTAGCTAAAAAGTGAAAAATAATCTTTGGATGATAGTAGTTGACCAATCACTTAATTTTAATGTAATACAAAAAACCGTGGGGTGCTGTCTATATTTACATTTTTGCATGGACAACAAATGGAAGAAATTCAAGACAACTGAGAAGAAGCCCCCACGCTTTTTTGTATTACATTAAAATTAAGTGGTTGGTCAACTACTATCATCCAAAGATTATTTTTCACTTTTTAGCTACAAAAGCGTGCTTTTTTTAGATTTTTGAACTATTCTTTTATTTTTCTGTTTTTTAGTCTTATGTTTGGAGAATTATCAGGCCACGAAATTATTTATAAAACGAGTGCGAGGTATTATCTTAAAGTTAAGACAAGGGCACCCCGATGGGAAGCTACTGTGAGTCATCGATGTATGTTTGCGGAAATCATATTTATATTACTTTGAAAATTTGAGATGCATTTGAATAAAAGTTTTGTTCAACAATGGTATAATCAGCAATGAATTTCCAACTGAAGGCTCACCTAAATTTTGGCATGAAATTAGTTAAAAACAATTATATTTCATGTTCTAATTACCTTGGAACATTGGAACAAATTTTGTCTGATGCAGAAAAATTAAAGGTGTTTGTAGATATTTTTAAATAATTTTTGCGAGCATTTTTTAATGTATTTTTTAAATTTTTCCTTTTTCACATTGTTGGATTTATGCCAAAATATTGATTAAAATTGGAGGAAACTAACAATTAGAAGAGTTAATTAATTAATTTGATTATAGAATATTGCATTGTCATCGGGTCTGAGGTCGCCTGCCAAATTTCAAAAGAACCCAATCGCAGGAAGTGGGAGAAATTTGAGCTGCAAGATTCCATTACAAGATACATACATACAGGTGAAGCTAATAAAAGCGTGTTAAAAAGATTAATTTTAGTCTTACTTCGCTGTAAAAATATTTTGCAAACATAGGAGAAACGATGTACGGGGTCTGAAGTAAAAACGCGAAGATTTGTGAGAAAATTATCAAAAGTGTTAAAGTTCAACGTGTAGGGGCACGTGTTATTATTGACCGATCGAGTTCAAATTTTGCACCGATTACTTTTTATTCTAGTGTCACAAAACTAGGGGGCGTCACTTGCTGAGTTCCGAGAAAAAAAATTTCCCATATAAATAAGGACCACCCTAATATATATATATATATATATATATATAATATATATATATATATATATATATATATATATATATATATATATATATATATATATATATATATATATATATATATATATATATATATATATATATATATATATATATATACGTGTGAAAAGGGGGACTCCAACCCCCCCCGCCCCGTTTTTTACTTCGCGATGACCCAAGATGTAACTCCCCCGCTCCCCGAAATCAACGATAGTTTTTGCAAATTTGTAGCTTTTGAGACATGTTTACAGTATAGTACTTTTCAAACGGAATTTCAAGTTTTTTTTTTTAAATCATCCATTTGGTTTACGGTTCGTTATTAAGAGATGCATCAAGTCAACAAATACGCTTTGGTGTTAGCATGCTAAGTATGTACTACATGGAAATGTGTTAAAGGTTAGTATAATATGAATGTAAATAATGCGTGATTTTATACCTAAAAAATTCTAAAAAAAATGTTATGACCCCATAAATAATGAAAGTAAAGAATTCAGTTTTTTCCCTCTTTCTTTTTTTCTCACTTTCTTTCAACACCCTTTTCGAAATTTGTATTTGAACTACAAATTGATAGTGTAGTGTCATTCCGCATTTCACAGAAGTTTTTTTTTTCAATGATTTTTTATTGAAACGTGACATCTTCTTACTAAGTAATCGATTGTAATAGTTTTTGAATAAGTATACTTTTTTTTTTGAACGTTAAAGACAAAATCCGATCGCAACGTCCTTGTTAACTATGGAGTGGCACTCACGAAGGGTGGTTAGTTGGCTCAAACTGGGCCATTGAAGATTTTAGAGGGGGTTGATATTAGAGAGTTTTTGGTCCAATTTGGGGAAAGTGGAGTCTCGTTCTTTGGGGTACTCCGTAGCATTAGAAGGGGTGAGTCATCACCCTTTGAGAGTTGGGCACCCCTGAACTGCTATGGCTGTGCTAACGAATATATGAGCTAGGCTAACGAAATTAGATAATTACAATGACATCAACCACAGCTGAATCGTTTTTTAATAACTTCGGATGTTCGGTTGTGAAAAAGAAATAAAAAGTTTGGCATAGCGCATAAGTTGAACTTTGATTGGATACTTCATATTACGTATTTATTCCAAAAATACTATACAGAATTAAAACATGCAATTTTCATGCATGAAGAACTTGAAGTGGTGGGACATTGGACGATTATTATTAACTCTGTGTAACAAAATTTAATTTTTGTTTTATAACATGGAGTTAAATGGTCGATTCATATCAAGTTTGGTTTGCTAAGCACAAATATACAAATTAAGTTCTTGTAACACGTATCATTTTAAAGTTATGAATTATATATACTTAATTTCCAAAAGTGGATAAAAATTGAAAATTCCAAGTCAAATTTGGACATGTTTATTTACATGTATTTTGAATTATAATACAAACCTAACAATACCACACACGGAATTTGTATATATTGTAGACAAAATAAACACGAAATTAAGTACTGAATAGAAAAATGCGTTTGAACTTTATGAAATTAAATGACGAAAACATACTAAAGGAGTAGTAATTCAGTGAGTTTACTGGATTCACCGAGGTAACATGATAGGTTAAGGACTGAGCTCGAGACCGAAGGCGCTCTGCATATGCTAGTGGTAACTATTGCAAGACATATCTACCGTGGTTTCGAAGCCCTCCAATCTCTTAATCACAAATCAATACTTCTGAGGGTAGTACTGTATCAGGACTTGTCTAGACTCCGATCTGTATCAAAGTCATCGAAATTCAGATAGATGGTGCTTCCATTTGCCATATCTTGCCTACGAGGAAGTCTGACTTTCACCCTTAATCGCTTTAAATGATGGAAGACGCTCAATTGACCATGAATACTACTACTAATCTTCTCGTGCTCTTTATAGCGAAAGGGATATGTAACAACAACACAAAATGGAGCAATTTGAAGAGCGAGAGAGAAAGTAGGTAAGTACGATTGCTGTTCCATAAGTAAGTCCTAATTTTGCTATGAGAAAACAATTCTTAGCAAAAGTAATTTCTGTGTAACAATGAATTGTAACGATATTTTGTAAACGTAGATTCGAGAAACGTAAAAACGGGGTTTCACTGTATATACAAAAGCGGGAGGCATGGCTATCTAGTGTCTCTGATATCCTAACTCACTCGTCCCTCCTGTGTGATGCTAAATGACTAGCAATTTTTGTCTTCGTCAGTTCACAGTGCAGCGAAGGCGAAACATATTCCAAAAGCTCCCAGATAAACAAACATTAGCAAATTGTATTGGGTTGCTGCATGGAGGTAGGAAGACCCTTACATCCATGGGTTGCTAGGACAATCATGGACTTCTTGTTATAAAACATCCTTTTCTCGTGTTATAAATTAATTTTATTGTTCTTTTGGTTTTAAAATTTGCTTGGTCTGTTTTGAATTTTGTACCTTTGGATGTGGATACTTGATGTGGACTGTCATATAAATTTAGAATAAAGCCATATGAAACACATTTATAAAAGCTCCGGAGGCTGCTTTGGAGCAAATATTGCAATTTTACGCATGATTAAGAAGTGAAAGGAGCATTTGGATTAATTCAAAGCGTCTCATAACAGTTTAAATGCAAACTACCACGAAAATGATTGGAATTCTTCATTTTCGTGTGTGAACATTATCTTATGTATTGAACACCAGCATAGATGGGTCAGCAAAAATTTATCTCAAAGTGCAATATTTTTTCAATGCATTAACAATGTGTTAAATGACTTCAAAATGTCACTCGTTTCTGTTTACATCTTGAGAACAAATGTTATTTCATGTATCTTAGTTTTAAAAAGCTCGCATAAACTATCATTCTGATTGATGCTCAAAGATCTAATCTCAAACTATCGATAAATGTTTCTGTGTTATTTAACTTTGTTAAACCCATTTATATTGTTTTCACAACATAAGCGTAGTCTTGCTGCGTTTGGTTTTGGGAAGAAATTAATCATTAAATACAAACGGGACACCAAATCTTGAACCGGTTTTGGTGTGCTTATTAATATGTGAACCACTACTTTAAAAAGAATGTTTCTGAAGGGTCTGTACACAGTCTTTGGGTGTCTTGTAATGACAGCTTCTTCTATGCAATCGGTGACGATGTAGGTTTTCCGGGATGCAAAGTTGATGATGAATTCGGCAAAGGTTTTGAAGCTATTGAGATAATTTTCGCCATATTCCAGTCTCTTGTCGGCGTCCAAAGAACTAAGGGACTCCTCCATTCGCTTGACGAAAGCATCTCTGTCTGTCAGTTGAGTGCTACAAGAAAAAAAAAAAAAAACTCTTAATTCCTTTTTAGTAAAATTGATGCAATAAATAAAAGATGGGGACTTAGTTAGGAATTTTTGGCTTTTTACATCACACAGGAAAAAAAAATAGAATAAACATTTGGATCCTGGAAACTCAGCCTCATATGTATAACAGTCATTCACTGATCGAGTAACGCTCCTGACGTCATCGACAATGAAACTCGCGCCATAGCATGATAATTTGATTTTTTTTGGTAATGTTTGACCATGCAGGGAAGTGCCTTATTTTGACTTGGCTGAACTGGACCCGGTAACTTTACTGTTTTACTGGTAAAAGAGTGTCATATCAGTGAAATGAAGAAACGAAAAAGTGGTCAACAATGAAGTCTATCTACTGGAGTTTAGGGTTAATCCACTGGAGTTAGGGTTAAAATTTCAAGTATCAAAATATCACCAAACAGGCAATTAATAGCTTCGTTTAAATGTAGAAGCAGTTTTTACCCCTCATATCTTGACGGGAGATTTTCTGGTCTTCAAATAAAATCCCACAAATTAAATATCTCTCAAGGTAAACAAAAAGTTTCAATTTGGTAACATCAGTAAAATCATTGCAATGCTCCAAGCTGAAAATGCTCAATTGGCTTTTTAGTCTATAAATTGTGAAATATTTATTTCTTTTTAACAATTAAAATAACATTATGAAAGCAAAACATTTCTTTTATAAGGAAACTATAGGTTTATATAAAAGCGATATCAAATTCATTCCTTATAAAAAAATTTGAATAAAAAATAGAACCGACTTCACAAAATTGCTCTAAAAAGTGAAATTTTTTTTTTATTTTTTTAAGCACCATAGATAATACTTTTAAACATAATTTTTGAAGTTAGCTTAAAAACAAAAAGTAAAATTCAATGTAATCATGGTTCGTTCAAGTTTTTTTCAGAAAATCATCCAAGGTTAGGAACGAAACATTTATATCGTCGCTGAAATATGCTGTAACCAATGCGTAATGTATGTGGTAGTGAAGAAGCTGGACCTGGTTAAATTTATAGTTGTAGTTCAGTTATGGCTGAGAATAATTTCATCTATCGTTTTTGCGCCAATTTCAAAAATTATAATTTGGTTTTTAACAAAAAAAAAAAAAAAAAAATATTTTTCCCTTTTTAGAGCAATTTTGTATGAAGTCGGTTTTATTTTTTATTCAAAATTTTTTTATTTCATTCTTTTTAGTGTAAATGTATTTCAGAAATAGTAAGAAGTTACCAACGCGAAACTTCACCTTATTTTTTCCATAAAGATGCTCCATACTAAAATTAAAAAAAAAAAAAAAAATTATAAACACGCCTTAAAATTTAAGCGAATTATGTTTTCCCAAACTAATTTACATTTCATAGCATACAACTGTATCTTCTTACTTAATCTCGATCACCTGTTATTGGCATGAATGATAACGATAAAAATACTACTGTGTGTGTGTGTGTAGTTGAGGCAAACCTATCCTGGTAGCATTGAGAAAGCTGAGCAGATCCTAATCACTGCCTTACCTCACTTCCAGGTTAGGTTAACCCCCACTACGGAGCAGTGACACTGAAGAAACGTGATACTTGCTTCAAAGAAGCCTCCATTCAAAATTATCATTATAATTACTACTAGCTGCTTTGCCCGGTCTATTTTGAAAACAAAAATTGTGTCAAGCGACGTATATTCAACAATCAGGCATAAATAAAAGAAAAAAAAAATCATCATGCAAAATTTCCCCTCCAAACAATGACGACAGATATTTAAAATACTTTTAAGAAATTTAAATAAAATGAGAAAGATGAATTTAAAAAGCGTAACCATGGAAACACAAAATAAAATAAGTTTCAGAATTGAAAATGAGAAAGATGGAAATAATGGATTCAAAAAGCGTTACCGTGGAAACGCAAAATAAAATGGTTGAAAACTTGAATAGAGAACAGATTTTTGAACTTCATTTAATTCGCTTGTAACTTTTTTCTAATGGAGATAGAGGGTTAAACTTCCGACCATAGGTCGAGTTGGATCTGGAGTAAAAAAGGTAGCTCTTTTAAATGGTGTCAAAAAGAAAACTGTAGGACAATTCCTTCACTTTTTATTGAGAAATTTAATGAAGAAAGAAGTGCCTAAATTTCAGCTAAGCCTAAACAAATTCGAGCTAAAAACGTAAATAACTCCCGCCGCAATTAAGTTAGAGCATTGGAACCAATTGCGTAGAACGCGGAAAATTCTTCCCTTTCCAACGATATATAATATTACTAATTGCGAGTAATTTTTCATCCCTATATTCGGGAATTTATGTGAAAATTGGGCCTAAATTGGAATAAAAAATGAACTATCCATCGAATTGTTTTCGAACTGGTCTGCAGACCTTCTCAGGACTTAAAGGAACAAATTGTGAAAATTTCAGCGAAATCTGCCGGGTAGTTCTCGAGTTTTGCGAGTTCAAACAAACAGACGCTTTTTGGACACTTCATTTTATACTATGTATAGATTAATAGCACTGTTGTATGGCATCAAACTTTTGTAACAATAGGTTTTATATTCAATCATTTAATAGAGAAAGTGCACAAAATGTGCTGTTTTTCGCCCATAATTTCTTTTTCTATAGAACAAATAAAGTCAAACAAAGTAATGGGACCTAATTTGAGCAATCCCCTATTCATTAAAAAAAAGAGTCATCGAAATTGGTCAAAATTGGTTCACTAGGTGAAACACTGTGAGTGGACAAAAAAAATTGAATTTTTGGTATCTTGAATTCAAATTATGTTTTTTGAAATCACGAGTGTGTATGTGTTTGTGTAGGCCTGTGTGTGTGTGTATGTACGTGCGCACGCACGTGTGTGTGTGCATGTACGTGCGTTAGTGTCTGTATGTACGTGCGCACGTATGTGTGTATGTAGGCGTCTGTGTGTGTGTATGTACTAGAGGTGCGACATCGATGGCAAAACATCGATGTTCGAAATTAAAACATCAATGGTATTGTTACATCGACTAAAAAACATCGATGGTATTGTTACATCGACTAAAAAACATCGATGTTTTCAAACATCGATGTTTCGAAACATCGATCTTTTTATCAATATATAACATACATTTTTGAGTGTACAACACTACAGACTTAAATATATGATAATCTCTAACAAATATTTCTTAATGGATCGGTAAATTCTTTTTTTGGCATTGCGTCAATTCATTTAATTATGGCTATCTTTTCATAAATTTCTAAGCAAAGCCAATAGTAAATTATGTACTACATATATTCTCTAACCAATTACGTACAACACCACATTTCGCATGTCAACAGAAAAATAAACAAATCAGATCAGAGGAAGCTTTTCTGTTGCCGTTTATGCTTATGAAACATTGAAAAAAATGCCATGTTTATTTTGAATGCATTCATTTTATACTCCGTTGAAACTTAAATAGTTTTGGGACATTTCAGATAATCTTAACCCCGGCTGCAGCGAATTTACTTTCTTTGAATTTTTCTATGCTATTTTCCAAGCAATGAGGATTCTGAGCCAAATTTGGAGAAACAATTTGAGGAGCCTATTATATGTGGTGGTTTTAAGAAGCATTTTAAAATTTGGCGGAGCAGCTCCGTATTTTGCATAAAATTCAATTAAAAAAACGAAAACCACTCGTCTTAAATTGTTTTTGAGCTTTGATAATCATTTTAAGCACTAGCATAAACATAAAAAAACAGTTTTAAACACTATGTCATGCTTGAAAACGCTCGGCCGGGAAATGCGGAGCAAAATAACTTATTTGCATAGCTCAGGAGTTCCGCAATTTTTGCGGAGCAGTTGGCACCCCTGTTTGAGCTTCTTTTGCATGGTAACTGACAGGAGCTCAGCTCCTACATTTTTCAAATTTAGGTGATGTAGATGTTTCCGAGAGTTCAATGCTTTTGGGTCAATTTACAGATACCATCGGTTTTTTTTTTCTTATTTTGAAGATCGATGTTTTAAATCATTGCTTTTCAATCGATGTCACTTCTCTGTAAAAAATTTTATTACAATTTTCAATTAAAATACAAAAACATCAACATCGAACCCAAAACATCGATGTTCCAAAAACATCGATGTTAAAAACATCGATGTTTCCAAAACATTGACATCGATGTCAAACCCCTAGTATGTACGCGCGCATGTGTGTATATGTATGCAGGCGTGTGTGTGTAGGCGTTCATGTGTGTAGGCGTGCGTTTGTGCAGGCGTTCATGTGTGCAGGCGCATGTGTGTTTGTATGTAGGTGCGTGTATATGTACGCGTGCATGTAGGATATAGACGCTAGCTTGTGACCTTGCTCGCTAGAATAGCAGCATCGGGAGGGGCGGGTCGATGGCGGTGCTGCAGAGGAAGGCGGTGGAGGAGGGATAAAATCATAGGAACGTCATTCAAAGGTCCAGTGAGAACAGTAAGCAATTCCTGATTGCTCAAAAAAAAAAGAATTTTGACATTTTGAATTCAAATTATGTTTTTCGGCGTTACGAGTGTGTGTGTGTGTTTGTCCAGGCATGAGTATGTGGATATATGTGTGTGTGTGTATGCATGTGTGATTGTGTCTGTGTGCAGGCATGGGGGGGGGGGGTGCGTGTGCGTGTAGGACATAGACGCAACCTGGAGACTGTTTTCGCTAGAGGTGCAGCATCGGAAGGGGCCCGTCGACGGTGCGCGGTGGTGCTGCAGAGGGAGGCGGGGGAAAGTAAAATCATAGGAACATCAAAACACAAAGTGAGAACAATAAGCAATGTAATTGTTCAAAAAAAAAAAAAAAACATAAGGTTTGAACTGATAACCGTTTCTTTTTGAAGTCTGTTAAAAATAGGGACGTTATGTCTTCATCTTTTTGTTTTTCTGCTTTATTACTTTCTTTCAATTTTCAACTTTCTACTTGATATTGAGCAATTTTATTCTTCAATACCCTGTTGTGGCATACGAATGTACAAAACAGGGTTAGGGATGCATGTTCGAGGCGGGTTTTGATCTACAATCCTTTGTCATGGTAACCCAGTGATTTACCGCTGAAAAAAAGGAACTCACGAATCGGAGGACAAGTTTGGTCATGTGTTAACTCAGTTTTAAGCCATAAACTTGAAATTAGTTCAAACTACGTCGGCAAATGTTATGATTTTTCACCACTTTTGTAATTTTTACCTTCTGGTTCAAAAGGTACATGTATAGGTAAAAATATGGTAAAATATTTTTGCAGAAATTTTTCTAGCTTAGAAACAACTTTAGCAGCTTACTAAAACATTTCTGGCTCCACAGAAATAACTTCAACACCCCAAACTTCCATTTCTTGTTTCAGGCATTCGGTGAAAGCTGAAGTTGCAAATTTGCTCATGATATACGGAGTGCAGTAAGGAGTGGAGAAGCGTCCTGAAAAGTAAATAATGGAGGTAAGAAATCATTTCGCATCAAAAATGAACAAAATTTCTTTTAGTTGGATTTCCGACCTTTTTCTTTAAACAATTAATTTACTACCAAGAGAGAAAACACATAACAGCATATTCAGTGATTGTCTTCTTGAAGAAATTTCATTGCACAAGTCGCAAACAAATCTAATAATGTTAGTAGAATACGTTGGAACATTTGAAATGCGCATTACTGAACCGCTTTCGGAAAAAGTTATATGCACATGTCTTTTGCTCCATACTCTTTATGTATGTGGATGCACAGAATCATTCATATTATACAGCACCCGCCAAAAAGTTTTAGCAAGTGATGAACAATAAACGCTGTTGCTGTTGCCACTAATTTTTCTCTTGAACTTGTACTTCATCCGTTGTTTCTCTCGATACACCTCAATTACATCTAATTTAACTGCCGCGACCTCTTTGCACAAGACACTTATCCTTTTCAAACCTAGATATGCGTGAAAGACAATGATGAAGGACAAATGAGGCAGTGAGAAGCAAAGGTATGTAAGTGGACATTTTGAAGTTTTGAGTAAAACGCGTTTAAAGACCAGATCTTAGGAAGGCTTACATTGAATTTTTTTTGTAAATTAAGCTGTGTACCGGACCCTGGTACCTACCAGGGCTATTAGAACTATATCTTGCCCCAAGATGGAGGGTTCACCTACCATTTGTACTGATTATCTCCAAATTTTAATTTTGGCACTTGCATCCCTTTGCTTCTCATTGCCTCAAATGAACTTGAGCGAAGCAGATTGCTTCTTGATAATGTCTCTCTAGTTTTGAAATGTTGATCGTATATGGATGTTTTAACTTCCTTGCACAAAGTATTATTTCCCCGAAAAATTTCTCACTCAAATGTAAATCTAAATGTTTTATTTTAATCATCCCTGAATCGATTTCAATTGGCGACGAAAAGGGGAAAAGGGGGGGGGGGGGTCAAAACAGAATTTTTTAAAAAAATTAGGAAGAAGACGGGTGAAGGGGACAGGTGTTACGTTTTAAAAATACCGAATACCGGTATTGAATTTTTGGTCCAGTATTGCAATCCCTAACGATCGTAATAGAATTCACGTCAAGAAGTCCTCCTTCGATTGAATGGCGAAAAGGTGGCACTTTGAATATTTCATTTCATGTAAATAAGCCATCCATACAATATTTGTAAGCGGTTTTTGTTCGATCTCTCTAGATGTGAACAATAAGATGACTAGTGACAACGTCAGATGCCTGGTGGCAACTTTAAATGAGTCAAGTGGAAGTTTGAAAGTACCAATCCTAATAGTTTTAGATCTTGAAAATAAAAGGAGTTGGATTTGATATGTTTATTCATATAAATATTTACTAGTGTGTTTCATCAAAAACTAAGGCAATAACAGCTCTGACGGGTGTGTTAATCTTCTGTATGAATCATGGGCGCCCACATGCAAAATTTTGAGGGGGGGGGGGCTCAGATATTTCCTCTATGGTTCAACAGGATATTTTCCCCATAGAAACTGATTTCAGTACAGATTAGAGTTTTTAAAGTTTGACATTTGTAATAACCATTCATTAATGGCTGGAAAAGAAATGTTTTTACATTTTTGCAAAGAAAAAAGTACTAAAAGCAAGGAAGTACCAATTTTTAATGGGGGGGGGGATTTGAGCCCCCACTTGCCGCCCTATATGGGCACCCTAGGTATGAATGAAAATCACGCTGGTGATAATGAAGATGATCAGAGATTTCAAACAGTGCATGGACCGGTAGATAGAGCTGGTTAACTATAGCCCAGTCAATAAAGGTTTCGTGTCGCAACTAATTTAAGGAAAGCTAAATTTTTGCAGATTGTTAGTACATAAAGTATGCACTAAAAAAATACAAAGTCCCGAACCCAACCCCTCTTGCTTTCCCCCCACCCCCCTCCGAAACATTGCAATAGCGGTATTGTGATTATACGCTTTTTGTGTCGCAACTAATTAGGGGAAAGCTGAATTTTGGATGGATGTTAGTATGTAAGGTATTCTTTAAAAAAGTACAAAGTCCCGACCCCCACCACTTTTTCTTCCCCCTCCCTCACCCCCTCTGAAACACTGCAAGAACAGTACTATGATTGTACGCTTTTCGTATCGCAACTAATTAAGAGAAAGCTGAATTTTGGCAGGATGTTAGTACGTAATCGTTAGTACGTACGTAAACTTGGCGGGGGCACGGCAGTGCCCCCGCCAAGTCGAGCGCGAAGCAAACACTGCCGTACCATCCTTTACTGGAACCATTTCGCCGCATTTTCAGGCCCCTATTTGAGAACCTTCTGGTGAGACTAGAACGCAGAAATTTTCGTCATCCAGTAAGCTATAATCACATACTTAAAATCCGAAATTTCAAGTCTGTAGGTCATTTAGTTCCGAAGTTAAGCGAAAGCAAAGTTTCGCATTTATGACACTCACTCACTCATGATCATCAAAATAGAACTAGTACTTTCCATAAACTCAGAGGTGAAATTTGGTACAGAGTTAGGGTTTGATGGCCACATAAAGGGAAAAGTACAAAAACTAGGCTAATTGAAGATCTGGAGTGACCCTGATTAGAAAACACAAGAGCCCAACCAAACTATTAGAGATCGACATAACGCCTTTATAAAAAATATTCAACTTGGCGGGCCGCTTCATTTGATGTCAAAAATCGAAAGCTGAAGTATCTAATGAAGAACCCTCAGGTGTATTAGAGATATGGTAATGCCCCCTTCTACTATTGGTACATAAAAAAATCGACTGTCATTTCTAAAGTCCAGCGTAGTGGGACACATCTTCTAATTTAATCTAGCCTAACTTTAGTCTACTCGAACATTACACAAATTAAATGTTTCGACAAAAAAAAAAAAAAAAAGAAAAAAAAGTGAAATCCCACCAAAAACATTCTGTAAAAAACTAGCCAAGTCTCGATGGAGCTGCTTCTTTATCTCTAAAAAGTAGTGAAATCTAGACAAAGTCATGACAAGTCTAAGGTTCCTTACTGCGATTTCTTTATTATTATAGTTAATGTTGTGTGACTTGGCCGTTAAAGGGTACACAAGGTTACAAAACCAGGTGCTCCATGACACCATTGCACCAATCTTTCGCCAGAACCGCTACTCCTTGACGATGGGAAATTGCCACTTGGAAAACGTGTAAACAAAATTGACTTGTACCCACTAACGTATAAAGAATGTTTAACGGCCAAGTCACACAACATTAACTATAATAATAAAGAAATCGCAGTAAGGAACCTTAGACTTGTCATGACTTTGTCTAGATTTCACTACTTTTTAGAGATAAAGAAGCAGCTCCATCGAGACTTGGCTAGTTTTTTACAGAATGTTTTTGGTGGGATTCTTTTTTCTAAAAGTACAAAGTCCTGACCCCCACCACTCTTTCTCCCCCGCACCCTCTCCGAAATACAGCAAGAGCAGTACTATGATTATGCGCTTTCCGTATCGCAACTAATTGGGGAAAGCGGATGTTTTTCAAGATGTTAGTACAAAAAGTATACACTAAAATAAGACAAAGTCCCGACCCACACCCCTCTCCCCCCCAGAAACATTGCAAGAGCAGTACTATGATTATACGCTTTTCCTGTCCCAACTAAATAGGGGAAAGCTGATTTTTTCTTCAAGATGTTGATATACTTATACACTAAAAAAACAGTCCCTACTGTCTGACCACGGATTGTATGGTTAGACAAACATCCGTTTTACAGCCGGAAATAATGAATCTATTATTTTTTAACGAAGCCAGCTTTTGTAGAAGCAGTCTCATTCAAATGAGCGGAATAACAGCATCAAATTTTTAATTTTCCCCCTCATTCAGATAGATTCATCTTATCTGGACGTTTGAAAATTCCATACAATCCGTGGTTGGACAGTACCGCTATTGCTTCCACTCCCCCGCCCCGTCCGAAACATTGCAATAGCAGTATTATGATTATACGCTTACAGCTCGAAAACTAATGATGATACCGGAGTATTCCTTTTTTTATTTTACTTCTTAAAATATTATAAACCAGTGGTGCCCAACCTACTTCCCACGGGGTCACATCCGGCCCATGAAACTGATCAGTGTGAGCCGTTGTTTTGCGAAATGTTACAACTCAAGGACTACGTAGCAACTGGTTTCTGAAAAACAGGTTGCTTTCACAAAGAAAAAAAAAGGCATCAATTTATTATAACTACAATTTTTCTTTTGTAAGGGGTCATTTAACTGTTTGTTGACATGGTCTGAAATATTGTTACAATGCATTGCAATACAGTGTCCACACACAGACGCACAATCGAACCCAGTTTTACGACAGCTACAGTTTGCAACACAATGTTTTACAGTTTGCAAGATAGTAGGAGAATTTCACTTGGAGCAGAGAGGTAATTGTCATAATCTTAGGAATCAGTCTGTTGCTTGAAATATATTTCCAAACCCATTCTTCTGCTGGAAGTTTAAAACCTAACCAGGTTTGAATAAAAGTTTGTGAAAAGCAAGTAATCACAAAAATGCTCTTAAAGTTCACTTTTGATTTATCAAAACTTCCACCAACTTCAGACGTCACTCGTCAACATCTTTTTAAGGTTTCCACCAGAGTATTTAGGGTCAACACCAGACTCAAACTCGGTTAGGTTTTAAACTTCCCCCAGAAGAGTGGGGTTGGCATTATACTTCATGCAACAGACTGATTCCTAAGTTCATGAAGATTACCTCTGCTTCAAGTGAACTTCTCCAATTAGTATCTTGCAATTGAAAAGATTATGTGTTTCAAACTGCATCTGTCGTAAAGCTACGTTCGATTGCACGCCTGTGTGTGGACACTGTAGTGGAAAGCACTGTAACAATATTTCAGACCAAACCAATGAAATATTAGAAGATGGCCCCTTATTACATTGTTGATCCATTTCAAGAAAATGACTATTATCATATTATTATCTATAAATTTTGTTCAAACATTCCTTTCCAAGACGTAATGATAAAAAGTTAATATGTTGAAGTTACTTTTTGATTTTTGTTGTCAGATTTCCGCATATGATTAAGTTGGTAAAATGGTGAAACTGAGCTATCTACATAAAAAGTGTATGTTTCATAATTTGTGTATAACAGTGGTCCCCAACAATGTTTTCAGAAACCAATTTCTAATGATTTGGCTAACAATTTGTAACATTGTCATTAATCGTGCTTTTCGAGTTGTAACATTTCACAAAACAACGGGCAACACGGATCAGCTTCGCGGGCCAGATACGGCACCTGGGCCTTAGGTTCGGCACCACTAGTTTATAATATTTTTAGGAGTGAAATAAAAAAAGGAACACCCCGGTAACATCATAAATTTTCAAGCTATACTCGTATATCACAGTACTGAACTGATCAGTGTGCAATGTTTCGGATGGAAGGGGGGGGGGGAGCAGTAAGAGGGGTTGAAGTCGGGACTGTGTAGGTTTTAGTGTGCATTTTATGTACTAACACCGTGCAAAAATCCAGCTTTCTCTTAATTAGCTGCGAAAAGCGAATAATCATAGTAATGCTCTTGACGGTCTAAGTGTTTCAGAGGGGGGGGGAGCAAAAGGGGTAGGGGTCGGGACTTTGTGCCTTTTTAGTGTATACTTTATGTACTAACATCCTGCCAAAATTCAGCTTTCCTCTAATAAATTGCGACACGAAAAACGTATAATCATAGTACTGCTCTTGCAATGTTTCGGAGGGGGGTGGGGGAGAAAGCAAGAGGGGTGGGGGTCGGGACTTTGTATTTTTTTAGTGTATACTTTATTTGCTAACATCCTGCAAAAATTCAGCTTTCCCTAAATTAGTTGCGACAAAGCCAATTTTTTTACCTTCATTGACTGGGCTACTACTAACAGGACAAAATGTCAGTCGGAAGATGGCTGTGTAAGAGGAAACCTGTCCCACTAACGAAACAAGAAGTGTGACAAGGATTTCGCTGTGGAAGGTATTGGACCACCCTCCTTGCAGTCTCGACCTCGCACCAAGTGATTTACACCCTTTCGACCTTTAAAAACAAAAAAAAAAAAAAACCTTAGAAGATCAGCAGACAGAGAATCTGCACACCTGTCAGAGCTCTTGATGTCTTGCCTGTTTAAACCCCTACAAAAAACTTTTAAACCGGAATGTACTCTGCAGAAGAAAAACTAAAGAAGAAAATTGCAAATGACTGAGAGAAAAACGAGAAAAGAAGCCCATAATTACCTGAAATGCTCACAATGTTAACTATTCTTCCCTTCGCTTTCTTCAGAAGAGGCAAGAATGCTTTAGTAACTCGAATTGGTCCGAAAGTATTTACTTCCAGTGTGTCTTTGAAATCATCCATGCTTGTCAAATCAACGTCAAACCCCTTTTGTATACCAGCATTATTCACAATAGCCCAAAATTCTAAAACGAGAAAAAATGTGCAGTGACCATCAATTATTCGAATCATGTTTATATTAAACAGATTTGATTCATATAAGCGGATGATTCAATAAAAATAATCTATTCTCATTTTTAAAAATGTGGAATTCTATACATAATTTGAGAGAACTTAACTTAATTTTTAATCTAACAAGACAAGATATCATTAAAAGTGTTTCATTTACTCAAAATATTCATTTATTACTTATTTAAAGAATTATATTGCAAATCACCATGAAAATGTAATTTGAAAAATTCAAATTTCAACTTATCTGCTTCGAGAAAAGCATGTGTTGTTGATTATTAAAAATAGGTAGTAATTAACTTAGAGATGTCTTTTTCAATGTCATAAAACTACCTATATAATCCGCAAAGTTCTCACGTCGTTACTCCCATGCTTACGGTATTGATAAAGAAGTTTGGGGCGCAGGACATCATGTGTCCCTCCGTCTCACGGCCTTCTTACTGGACGTAGTGTTGTATTAGTGTATCGTAATAATGAACTGGAGATACAATCAATACAAGTACCTAAAGTTCCCAAGTTTTCCTTCACGAAGTCTAGAGCATTTTTCACACTATCATCTTTTCTGACATCCAGTTCAAGGATTTTTAATCGTTCGGAGCAGTTGTTCTTCAAGTCGCAAGCTCCTTTGCCATCAGGAAAAAGACAGCTAGCAAACACATGAAACCCTTTGGAATCCAGGCGCTTTGCGGCGGCATGGCCAAATCCAGTGTCACATCCTAAATGAAAATAAACAAATTAGAAAAAAAAGACACACACTGAATAGGCTTAGAAAATCTCCTAATTACTGTTTGGCCACGGATAAAGGCTGCGTAGTGGAGTTGCCGACGCATCCGCCATTTTGGAGCAAACTTGATCCATTGCTTCGCAGCGATAGCATTGCTGCTGATGTTTACATTTCTTTAGCATGTGCTAATTGAGTCAAATGGTTGGTTGTTTGGCTGTTAATTGTGTAAACAGCTCCAAAAAAAGGATTTCAGATCTTCAGATTTCCAGCAGATGCAGAAAGAAAAAAGAAATGGATAAATAATAGCCCGCGAAGTGACTGGCAGCCTGGAAACGACGCCAACTGCCCAAAATTTCGCCAATGTTCACCTTCGCTCTTCACTCTCTCGTTCCCTGTTTGGCGAATGATTGCCAATAAAGGTAGCTTTCCCTGTTGTACGCTTGCTCCAAAATGGCGGATGCGTCGGCTTCTCCAGTTATAAGGGTTCTAACCACGGATTGTACGTAATTTGACAATCGGCCAAGTTAAGAAGACTCCATCTGAGTGAATCTAGCAGAGAAGGAAAAATGCGATGGGTTTTTGATGCATGCGTTTCATAATTTCACTATGGCCTTATTTATTTATTGTCTCTATTGAAGTGAAAATGAGTGGAAACAAAATGAATTTCTATGGAACAACAAAAAGAAAATAAAATATTTTCATTTCGTTCGGAAATTTGAAAGCAAAATCTTGAGTTTAAAATTATGTTGTAAACAAAATAAATCAATTAATTTTTGAGTTAAGATATCGATCGAGCATAGTTTTGATTAAAAAAATTCTTGCAATGAATAAATTGTGATTTTTAAAAAAACTGAGTCGAAATAATTTATAGGCAAACGCGCACATCCGTATCAGAAAAACTACTACGCCTGAAAGGTAATAGATGCGTCCATTTCCGCCTATAAACCGGACCTTAGCCTTTCCATATAATCGATGGTCAGACAGTAACTTCCACAAATAACGGTAGCAAAAAATTTCTTTTTAAAAGTGATTCAGGAAATCATTTAGCTAGCGACGAAAAAATAGACAAAATTTTGGACATAACTTAGTATCAAAAAATAATATGTACATTACAAACATTGGAACAAAATAAAAACATGCAGCATTTTAAAATTTTATTCAACACGTTCTTTTAGACATGTTTTAGTTAAAAATGTACCTCGATGTAGGAAAAACCATAAATCGCTAAATATTTTAACTTTTAAGAAGAATTTCTGTTACTTTATTGCATTTTTCTGTTAGAAAAAATGTATGATATCTAATCATGTCTCTATCAAAAATTCAATTTAAAAAAAAAATTCAATTTCATTTTAAAAAAAGGAGAGAGAGAGATAGAATCTATAAAAGGTTGATATAAAAAAAGGCTATTTGAAGTCTGAAAGCTGTTTTTTTGTTCATATCGCACAATTTCCGAATTCATACAATCGCAAATCACTGAAGTAATGCACATCGATTAACGCAGCGAATGTATTGTAGGTGGCGCCGTACTTTGCTTCCGTTGTGTTCCTTCATTCATTTTGGAGCATAGGCATGTGTGATAAAAAATAAGCAAATATATGGCATAATGTTTAGAAGAAAAATAAAACAATAAATTATTGCACATGAATATTACAACAAACATAAGTGCTTAAAGGCATCAGCAAATGCAAAAATAAAAGCGATGATACTTAAAAAAAGACTCACCTGTGATCAGAACTGCTTTATTCTTTGTACACAATGTTTCATAAAAATATAAACTTTCTACCAAGTTGTACGTAAAATACGAGACGATGAACAAAATAAAGATATTCACAGCTTGCGAGAAAATACTTGTCACTGAAACTGATGAGCGATATTTTACTATTTCTAATATTAGTCCAGTTATCATAACGTGAGTTATAAAGCCAAATAATCTCTTATACCTTGCTAGAGCCATCATGAAATCCAAAATGGAAAATAATGCTTTCAAATGGTTGATAGTTCTTTTGAAGAGAAAAACTGAAAATAAAACGAAACAGCCTAAATTTGCTTCTTACTCCTTATTAAAAAATTTACATGTTGCCGTAACTTGATAACATAAAAGAGGAAAAATAGCTCATAATTGACCATTGTTATTCTACAGGTATAATTTCAATCTAAAGATTTTTCTTGTATTATGCACCCAGACATCTTCAATGTCCGTTGCGTGATTAATCAATTTCTTTGCAGTTATTTTAAGTTCGACATTGTTCCTTCCAATTATCTATTTAATCTAAGATTGTATCATTAAAATCCATGGAAATTATTCATAGCACGGTTGCTTTATACGAAACGAGATCTCAATCATTTTTCGAACAATACCTTGAATTTCAAGCTCAAAGAACAGTTCAGAAAAAGGAGAGATAACTTATTTCTTTCAATCTGTTCATCATTTGAAGTAATGATTCCCTTCTGCCACATTTTTCTTCCTTTTGAAAATTTTCATTGTCCCTTTTATAAAATAAATACCCCAAATAAGGTAAATGCATTTCGCATGTTGTTTCCTAAAGTTCATGGCCACGTACCGAGCTCATTTATGATTCCACTAGCAGTACCTTCACGGCGATGTCAGTGGTAAGAATTTAAAAGAAGTCCGTTGAATTAAAAAAGCCGCGCCCCCCTCATGTGAAATGATCATTTTTCTTCAACTAAAATGCGTACACACCTTTTCAAAAAACCTATTAAAGTCTCTTTGGCCTTAAAAACTATTCGCCAAAACATATAACAGCTTTAAAACTCAAAATAATCCTTTAACGCTATAGTTCATCGCTTAACGGGCCAAGCAACCACGCTACCGTAACCCTGCCCTTTAGCGAGTGAATCGGTATTTTTTCTGGAATTCAAAATGTTTAGCGAAATAAACAATACTGTAATAAAAACGTTATAAAGAACAATCACAATTGAATAATACGACAAATCAAATTATTTACACTTAGATAAGTAACTATATCTTCAACTATAGGAACAAAAACAAGCGTTGAAGAAATAAGAAAAACCAAACCCAACAGAAAAATCTTGCAAAATCAAATCATGTACCTAAACATCGGGGAAAAAAACACATTCAAAAATCAGTTTGCTGACTATAATAGTCTCACAGTAGCGTAGTCGACCACGCGTCTTAGCCGCGCGGCATGGTTCCTCGCAACTATCGACACTGTCGACCAGCACCCTGTGAATGAGTTAACTTATTCCGCCATCTATTTGGAATTCATAGAACTAAACAATTAAATATTTAACTTACAATTACAAATATTTCGGTCAAGCTGATTAAAAAAAAAAAAAAAAAAAAAGCCTATAGCCCTCCTCAATAAATGGACTATTCAACACAAAAATAATTTTTCAATTTGAACCAGTAGTTCTTAAGATTAGCGCGTTTAAACAAACAAACACTCTTCAGCTTTATATTATTAGTATAGATTCGCTCCAAAATTTGCACATTTATCACATGACTCATAAAAATTAAGAAAATAGCGATTCCATGTGAAAATTTAAGTTTCAGTTATATTTTTCATCAGTTTCAACAAAGAAAGAGAATTGGACCTCATTCAGAACTCTAAGCCAACTCGGAGAGAACGCCATAAAGTGTTATCAAACTAAAAAAAGTTGAAACATTCTTTTTTCTCCGTATATGTAAAAACATATTAAACCACATTATATGAACTCAAAAACACTTTTGAAATTCTATTTTACTTCAATGGAAAGGAGAGAGATCAATCGCCATATTCGTGGCATTGATAAAGACTGGGATTTAATCATAAGAAAATATCATGTTACACAACGACATTTTTTTTTTTTTTAACTCGTCAACTGCATAAATTATTTGGAAGAACATATAACATCTTAAAAAAAAAAAAAAAAAAAAAAAAAAACAGTGAAACATGAAGAAACAAAATTTACTCCGAAATAAGATCAAGCAATTTTGACAAGGCCCTTTTATAATCACTTTAGTCACACGTTTGTCTGTTGATTGCAAACTGCTTGGTGATAACGCTTTTATCATCAGTTATGCTTTGTGATGATGATAAAACCGCGATCTTGCGAATTTTTGCTGTCTTACTCAGAAAAAACGACCATTTCGTTGAGTTGGCTATTTTCGTGTCTATATGACATTATTTGGCGCACTCACCTTATTTTTTTCACGACATAACTCTTCACATTCTGTCAAATGGACCCATTAAAGCTACTGGCTTTTTTTAAAAGTGAAACTTAAACAATGTGATATCTACTTTTAGGGTTTTTCCGCTTTGCATTTGCTTTAAATTGTAACGATTGCTTTCTGCTACGACTTCACATAAGCGGGACATAAAGTCAGTTTTGAAATAAGTAACGTAGAATGATAAAAACTAAAACTGATTTGCAAAAAAATATATAAATCTTTACTAATAATAAAGCTGAAAGTTTCTCTGTCTGGATCTCTGTGACGCGCCTAGACCGTTCAGCCGATTTTCACGAAATTTGGCACAAAGTTAGTTTGTAGCATGGGGGTGTGGACCTCGAAGCGATTTTTCGAAAATTCGATTTTGTTCATTTTCAATTCCAATTTTAAGAACATTTTCCCGAGCAAAATTATCATAAGATGGAGTAAATTACGAAATTATTATGACGTGGAACCGTAACATGGGCAAGCTAATTGGCGAGAAATTCACCATATATTATTTGTTTGTAAATATACAGGCGAACCAAAAGACCTTTTAATTTTCTATTACAGGCAAAGGCATGCGGGTACCACTAGTATAAATAAATAAATAAATAAAATAAAATATATACTCTGTAAAATAAAACGGCGACTTTTATTCAACACTTTATTTCACACATAAAAAAGATAATTTCTTAAGTGCACTTTACATCATGTGTAAAGATTTTTTCTGTGTCATTCTCATTCTTAAAAATAAATCTGCAGCATTCTACAAAACCATACTACTTTTTGATACCATGTTGATTCCTTGGAAAAATTTTCCCCCTTCGCTATTAATATTTTTTGTGACAGAAAAATTTGAAGACTGTAAGTACTCAGTGGAACATGTATATGTAGGTTCAACAATTTTCGATCGGATTTAGATCGGGGCTGTTTCCAGGCCAAGGCAAACTGCTGACCCCATGTTCATTTTTCCATTTCTCAATCTGCATGTGAGTTTAGGGGAGAAAAATTACTTAACCCCTTGCCAATTTAAGTGTAATGGCAGGATAAAGGTTGTTAAACTGCAGGATAAAGGTTGTAAAAATTGTTACTTACCAGTTTTGCCCTATGGCACGGAACAGATTCATCCTGGAAAATGACGTTTGGAACTGAAGTAAAGTGATCTCGGATAGTATAGGAAGCAATTTTTCCTCCAAAATGTCAATATACACCTGAACGTTTAATGTTCTTTGCACAAAATGAAGCCCATCAACTCCTTGATCAGAAATACATCCCCAAATCATCTGGGATACGGAATGCTTGACTGTGTGTTGAATGCAGTCGGGATGATATTCCTTTCTTTTGCGGTGTCTAACTGTGTGATGTCCGTCGGACCCATGCAGATTAAATCTAGACTCGTCTGAAAACACAACTGATTTCCATTGATCGACAATCCACCCTTGGTTAGTTTTACCCAGTCTAGACGCTGTTTCCTCATTTTTTAGTCAACAATTGCTTCTTTCGTGGTCGGCGTGCCACCAAATCCGCACCACACAGTCGTTTTCGTACAGTAGACGTGGATGCGTGAACACTCGATTCGTTTTCCTATACTGTTCTAAGGTCTGTGGAAGATGATTGTCTGTTCCGAAGACTGAGTCGTATCAAATACCTGTCCTGCGCTGCATTGGATATTCGTGCACGACCACTGCCACTCTTTCTTAATGTGCTTCCGGTGCTCTTTAGCTTAATCAGTAGTCGAACAACAGTCGATTGCGTTTATTCTTTTTGCTATGGAACGTCACTACACTCTTCTTTTGTGGTGTCAGTTGAACGTATTCCGACATACTGCAACTCTTAAGTCCAGATCGTAAATGAATGCGTCTAACGTTCAACTGTTTTTTTTTTATACAGTTAGAAAGATGGTGCAATCTTACGCAATAGTTTACGTCATGTACCGATGCCAATTCGTGTTATATGATGCAAGAACAGTTAAATATTTCATAATTACTTATAAATGCTAAAAATATTTGGATTTCGAGGGTGATGAAATTTTTTTTTTACCACCACTGTACATTATAAGAATTTCAAAAATTTTGAATAATAACACCCATTTTTTCTTGCGCAAGTTGATTAGCGTATTGAAAAACCACAAATGTCCCTGAAACGATTGGTCTTTGAAGAAAACTTTTTTTTTTCGTTTTTTAATGGATAGAAAACTAAATTTCTGTTATAAATGATGAGGTAGCGAATCATGTGAAATCGTAGATACCTTCAAACTTCTTGATTGCCAAATACAAAAATACTGCATATTCCGAATTTTTCAGCAGTATAATTACCTTTATTTTACTGAATGTATAACAGCTATAAAAAGAAAATAGTTTTAATTTTGGCTCCAAAGCAGCAGAAGGAATTGCTACTTCACTGCCCAGTGAAATACTGAATTTATTTTGGTGAAATATTTCACTTCGACGTTTTTAGCAGATTGTATTAGCGTTTTTACAGTAATTTGCAAATGTAGGCAAAAATTTTCGACGGTATTAGTGATCACATTACCGCCAAAAACTTTTGTCGGATGTCTTTTTACATGCTTTTCTTTAACTTCATTCGTCGTACGTAACTTTTTAATTTCGCCTTTTCCTTCAGTTTGGAATGCTGGAAACATGTTTACATGCATGTATATACTGAAAAAAAAAATGTTTGTTTGTTTGTCTGTATGACCGGATTTTTTCAAATCTTGCAACTTTGAATAAACCATCTTCCAGATGTCCAAGGGTGCTATTTTTTTTAACACTTGTCTTGGATTACAATGCAAGGTTCCATCATTTTTTGGCGCGAATTCCTCGAAGGGGGGTGGAGCAATGGAATGTCTCGAGTTATGCGTGCTTGCTATTACTCAAGAAGTAACTGGCGGAATCAAACAAAATTTGGTTCGAATGTTGTCCCAAACAGGAACAAGTGCTGATTCAATTTTGATGCCAATAGCTCAAACGGGGGTTGAGCTATAGAACTTTTTTTGTCGTCAATTGTGACTGTTATATCTCAAGAAATAACGAACGGAACCAAACAAAAATTTATCGACAAGTAGTCCTTAGAGGGTGTAAGAGCTGATTTTATTTTAGTCAACAGCTGAAAAGGGGGTGGCGCAATCGAACGTTCTTTTTTTCCATTGTGAGTGCCATATCTCAAGAAGTAATGCTACGTTCTGGATGAAGTTTGGAATAAATGTGAATCCATATATAAACAGGCGTTGGTTCAATTTTCAACCGCTCCAAGAGGTGCAGATTTTTTTTTTTTTGGCGAATAAAAATAGCTTTATTAATGCAACAATAAGAAAGATGAATAGTAATCAACTGTCGTCTGTGTATTTCTCGTGATTTAATTGTATGGAAATGATCGGAAAAATGATATAAAATTTTTAACTGTTGCCATCTTATGTTCGTTAACAAATAAAATATTTGTAATTAATTCAAGCAAGTCTTTTAAAATAACTTTCAATTTTCGCTCTTTGCTTTGATTTTGCGATAATTCAAACGTTGGGATGGTCGTCAAGTTTTTGCATGTGTAATTTTTTTTGGGGAATATTGCTTCTTTGTCAAGCATGGGGAAGGATCAGAATTGTAAGAAAGATATAGAAGAAAGTTTCGTGATATCCACAACATACTAGTTTGTTATTATTATTATTACGTGCTTTTCTTTAACTTCACTCGTTGTACATGAGTTTTTAATTTCGCTTTTCCCTTCAGTTTGGAATGCTGGAAACATGTTTACATGCATGTATATACCGAAATTTTTTTTTCTGTATGACCGGATTTTTTCAAATCTTGCAACTTTAAATAAACCAATTTCCAGATGTCCTGGGGTGCTAAATTTTTTAAAAAAACACTCGTCTTAGATGGCAATACAAGGTTCCATCATGATTTTTGGTCCTGGACATCCAGGTGAATGATGACGGACCGGTATATTCAGGTGGTTGCTCAGGTAATGCTTTGCTTTAACTTCAATCGTTGTACGTATTTCTTTAATTTCGCTTTTTCCTTCAGTTTGAAATGCTGGAAACATGTTTACATATATGTATTTACTGAAAAAAAAAGTTTGTCTGTTTTTTGTCTGTATGACCGGATTTTTTTTCAAATCTTGTAACTTTGAATAAACAAATCAAAAATACTAGTATCTATAAAATTCGTGCCCGAGACCAACTAATCGATGCAACGAAAAGACTCAACGAAAATACAAGTATCGATAGCATCATTTCAAAGGACATTAACAAGACCAGAGGTTTACCAAGAGAATTAGAAATTTTCGTCGGAGCTAAGGCCATGTTAAGAGCCAATATTGATGTAACCAAAGGTCTTGTTAATGGAGCTATCGGATTTGTAAAAGAGATTGTTTGGCCATATTTTCGCTGAGCTCAAGTGTATGCTGAGGACATACCATCTGTTCTCATCGATTTCGGTAAAGACGGCATACACAAAATCGAGCCAAAATCCGTTCAATTTCCAGTTTTATACAGTTATGGAACTGCTGAAAAGCGAATGTTGCCGTTGATTTTGTCATGGGCTTCAACTGTACATAGAATGCAGGGAAGTACTGTGGACTATGCAGTTGTCTATCTTAGAAGTAAACTATTTGCTGAAGGACAAGCGTACGTAAGCTTGAGCAGAGTAAGATCTCTTGCTAGAGTCCGGATAGAAGAGCTCGACTGCACAAAATTAACTGGCAAGAAGCCTTGCAATAATGATGCTCTTGCGGAAATGGAGAGTTTTCTTTTATCACAAAAAATTTATCCTATAGAACACATAAGTTAACATCAGACCTATTGTATTACGATACATTGAAATTATCATTTAAATTTCTGACTAAAAAGAAAAGCGTGGGCGCCGTATAACCCATTTTATACTAATGAAAATTAAACATTTAACATCACACACGGAATAGCAATTATTACGAGATGAAATAAATTTAAAGAAAAAAATTGGTTAACCACTAATTTATTATATTAGACTTTAAAAAATTAGAATAGAATTATAAAAAAAATCACATTAAAAATTAAATATAAACATTGAAATGAAGATTAAATTATTAAGATAGATCAAGATTCATATAAAACTATAATAAAAAATAGTAAGTTAAGAGTGTTATAAATATACATACCAGCATTATAATAAATTACTAAAATTAATTTATATTACATTATGTCTCTAAAGTATCATAATTTTAAAATCTATTCTAATAATGAATGTCTGATTATAAAAAATGTTTCAATTTGTAAAGAGAACATTATTGTAAGGTACAGTGGTTATTGACACGTAAGTTTAGAAATATGAACAATAAATAGTAGTCGATTGAAAATTGAATTTTAATGTTCGCATGTATTTAATAATTAGGGTCTGGTGGGGGAAAGTGGTCAATGGGGTAAAGTGGTCATTCGTCAAATAAATGGCTATAGTTCGGAAATAAATGTTCGAATGAATGTGAAAATTTTATTATGGAGTAGGGCAGTTAGAAACTACATTTTGAGTACAAAATTTTACAACTGGCAAAATTTTATTTGGTAAAAAAAAATATTTTGTGTAAATATGAAAAGTTTTAAATTCTAAACACCTCTTTTAACTTCCTTAGAAAATTTTGTTTGTTAGAGTTATGAACAGATTGACTGCATGGGAAGCTTCCTACATGTCTCAAGAACTCTTACTCATTAGCAGTTAGCTGAATCTATTTTAGATAATTTTTTAGAACACTTTAAGTAAGATGGGGTAAAGTGGTCATAATATTAGGCTTAACAAGTATTGTTCTTCTAATGTCACTTAATCGTTAAGTATAAGGCAGATATAAATTAAATATTAATTTCACTTAATATATATTGTTTTTACAGTAAATGGGGTGAAATATACGAGTATATGCGTATGCATAAGCATATACTCGTGTAGGCACGTATATAGACGTATTCACATTAATTCACCAATAAATACGTATATGGTTATCTGCAAGTATTTTTAATCCATACAGATATACATTCGACTATACACGTAAATACTCGCTTATACGCGTATAAACACTGATATACTCAGGTAGACACATATATACTCGTACGTACTCGAGTAGACATTTACATACAAGCATATGATATACAAGTTTCGCACTCTTGGCTTCCTTAAGAGGTTTTCCATCTCCAGCTCAGTCACTTTCCTATGCTGGGCTGATGAGTGCTAATTAGCACGAAATTGCAGTCCTCGGCTGGAAATGACTGAGCTGGCGGTGTGTTTCACGTATACAGAGTGAGTTTAAACTTTTGGGCAAATTTTTAAAAAGTGTTAGAGTGGAGGATAAGAAGGAAGAATCACACATAAGGTCACAAACACAATATTGACGCGCTACATGCACGCAAATCCAGAAACTGATGGATGCAAAACTGGTTAAAAATTTATTACACAAAGACAATTTTACACAACATTTTAGGTCTCAAGAAAATTTTAAGGAAGAATGATGAAATTTGTGGGCTGCAGCTGGGATACTTGTGCGTCGCAATCACAAAGCACGCTCTGTTGCAATAACAAGACTTTTGAAAAACTTTCATCAGCCGCTGCGTCTTTGTTCCGATGCTTGTATTAGAGCTACTACAGGCTGTAACTTTTAACAACTGCTCTAAATATTTCTTAAAAATTAAAATGTTGGGTAAAATCATCTTTGTGTAACATATTTGTGATTTGTTTTGCATCCATCAGTTTCTGGCTTTGTGTGCATGTAGCGCGTCAGCGAACGTAAGTTCCTTATAATTCTTTGCTTCTTATCCTTCCCTCTCACACCCCTTAGATTTTTGCCCAAGTGCTTGGATTCACTCTGTAGGCA
Organism: Uloborus diversus; assembly: GCF_026930045.1. Classification (NCBI taxonomy): domain Eukaryota; kingdom Metazoa; phylum Arthropoda; class Arachnida; order Araneae; family Uloboridae; genus Uloborus; species Uloborus diversus. Next base: position 79,160,886 of record NC_072737.1, on the reverse strand, counting down.
CACATGTATATAAGCTTTTATTCTCGTGTATACCTACATGTAGTGGTGTATACACGTAAGTGTACGTATATACGTCTATACAGGTATATAATCGTGTTTGTACGTATACATACGTATACTCGTGCTTCACAATGTGAGTAGACACATACAAACACGCACTGAATGTATCCACGAGTTAAGTCGGGTATACCCGTATATGTGTGTATGTACATTTACACATCCGTGTTTACGTCTACTGTACACGTATATACCCATGTATGCATGTATATACTCGAGATACAAGTGCATACACTCATATGTTCATTTACACGCGTATATACCCGTACATACACGTGACACGTATATACTCGTGTAGACACGTATACACTCCTGTAGGTAATCACGTATACATGCTTATATACTCGTGTATACACGTATATACTTGAGTAGACACGTGCATGAATGTATCTGATGCATACATGTATCTACTCATATATGAACGTATTTACTAATGTTTACACGACACGTATAATATACTCGTGTATACACACATATGCTTGTGCATATACTTGTAACTATAAAAATAACCGAAAAATACAAATATTAGGGTTGTTTATAATGATTTTGCATCTACTTTTAACTATGACCACTTTAACCCATGCTATGACCACTTTCCCCCACCCCATGGGGTAAAGTGGTCATAAATACAAAGGGAAAAGAAAGTGCTATAACACTACTTAAATCAATATTTATTTTCATAAACTCAATGTACCGTGTTCTTTAATAATGCAATGTAAAATAAAAACAAAAAAAAAGTTTAAGTGTTTAAAGAATTTATTGTATTTATTATTCACCTAATTTGAAAACCTACGATTTTATGACCACTTTACCCCACCAGACCCTATCCTTATAAGATAATCAAAAATATTTTCGATAACTTTATGTTACGTCGCCCACGCTTTTCTTTTTAGTCAGAAATTTAAATGATAATTTCAATGTATCGTAATACAATAGGTCTGATGTTAACTTATGTGTTCTATAGGATAAATTTTTTGTGATAAAAGAAAATTATTTTCAACCTTTTTAGTTCAATTTTTTTGGATGAAAAAAAGAAAAGCATGTTTTTAAAATTTTTTTGATTTTTTTTTTTAGCCTACTTTCCCAGTAAAAGTCAGAAAAAGAAGAAAAAAGCATGAAAGAAGGCTTAATGCATCTTAAAAATATCCCGAAAAACAGAAAAAAGTGAAAAATAAATAAAATAATTAAATAAATATCGAAAAATTAAAAATTGGAAAGTAGGGTATTGAGATGGGGAAAAATGTCTGTCGGTCTGTCTGTCTGTCGGTCTGTCTGTCTGTCCGTCTGTCTCCCCCTAATAACTTTTGAATGAATAGTCCGATTCGAACAAACTTTTTTTTGTTCGAAAGATCTCGGCAAGGACAACTCATTCCCATATTTCGCTTTTTGGTTTGAACTATTTTTTGTTCAATTTTGAACAGTTCAAAGAAACTTAACATTAGCTCCTACGGGGAAATTCAAGGCAATTCCGAACTGTGAGGCGAATTTGCTTCAAACAAACTTTGTAGGAAAAAGCTTTTGATGAAAAACTTGTATATAAAATATCTTTTTGATTTGAACAATTTTCTGTTCAATTTTGTACAGTTCAAATCCCTTAACATTAGCGCCTACGGGGAAACTGAAATTCAATGTAGATTCCGTACTTGAAGGCGGATTTACTTCAAACAAATTTTGTTGGAAATAGCTCTTGATGCCGAACTCCAGACTCCGACTCCGAGAATTTAGGGGCACCTGAATCCGACTCCTGTGCCCGACAATTAATCGGACTCCGACTCCCCGACTTCGACTATGACTTCCTAGCTTTGGCAAAAATTTATACAGATAAATGACTGACTCCGATTCTTGGATATTCGACTCCGACTCCTTCATCCCAAAATTAGATTGACTCCGACGCTATGGTTTTAACTGTGAAATAATTATTGTTGATGTGATTTGTTTTTATTTTAACGCTAAAGTTTTTATTTAGGTACACTGTTAAAAAAAACCTGAAAGTTCAGGTAGTTTTCTGACTGATTTTAACAGAATATTTCCGTAATGCTTCAAAACGTATTTTTTCCTTCCAAAAACAGAAATATCACGAAAGGAAGTAACGAAAACAGAATTTTTCCATTTCTAGGGTTGCCGCTGTGCTGTACTTTGTTAGTATCCTGATTAGCCTTCAAGTTATGATAAACATCGCTTTTTGATACTGCTTATTAAATCGCACTGTTATATTTTTTAATTAAAAGCTTATTTAGAACTAGTGGCACCCGCACGGCTTCGCCCGTAATAGAAAAATTAAAGGTCTTTTGGTTCGCTTGTATATTTACAAATGATGTATGGTGAATTTTCTCGCCAATTGGCTTGTACCGACGTTACAGTTCCACGTTATGATAATTTCGTATCTCGCCAATTGGCTTGTGCCCATGTTACGATTCCACGTTATGATAATTTCGTAATTTATGATAGTTTTTTTTTCTTAAAATTTGAAAAAAAAAAGAACCACATCGAATTTTCGAAAAATCGCTTCGAGGTGCACACCCCCATGCTACATACTAACTTTGTGCCAAATTTCATGAAAATCGGCCGAACGGTTTAAGCGCTATGCGCGTCACAGACATCCTACGGACATCCTACAGACATCCTACGGACATCCTACAGACATCCTACAGACATCCTCCGGACAGAGAGACTTACTGCTTTATTATTAGTAAAGATGAGAAACGAAAAAATAGCGCAACGAAAAATCAAGAACTGAAAGTTCTGTAAAGATACAGAAAATTTAAAAACGGAAAAATAGATGAACGGAAAATTTAAAAACGGAAAAATAGATCAACGGAAAGAAGAGAAATGGAATTTTCGTTAAATCACGGAAAATTTATAAATGGAAGAATAGAACTAAACGGAGAAATGAGAAATGGAACTTCTGTTAAGTCACGGAAAATAATTTAACGGAAACGTAATATTTACGGCAACTTTGCTGCCGGTACTTTATCCGTTATTTTCAGGAAATTTTTTTAACAGTGTATTCAGTTTTCGGTGAATAAACTCGAAGTCATTTATGTTTCTACATAAAGATACGCGCAGACGATTTTTTTTTTTTTTTGACAATGAAAAGTATTTCTTTACGTTGACATTTTATTGTTTTTATTTATCTTGATAAGTGCATTAATTCATTTAAAAAATTATTTTTGGCAACAGGGGAAAAAGAAACGATTTTTTTTTTGATAGGATGTATTTATTTTAATGAGCTTATTAATTTTTATTATTTTTTTTTTCGTTTTGAAAGCTGTTGAAGATTTTTTTTTTTAATGGAAAAAAGTGTATTCGGAACTCCAGCGCTCGAATACGCTACCTTGCGGTGATTTACAAAACTGCCGATGGAACTAAAACATTGCCACGTTTTAGTTCCATGTGTGTCCGTTGACGTAAACACAGGCAGTTTGTTCTGAGTATTTATTAACGCAATCGATGTGTCTTAGTTTGCTTTCAGCTACAGAAATTAATTCGTCCCCTAAGAGTATTCTCGAGCTTCTCAAAATAATGTTAGTTTTCCTTATTTCTTTCAAAAAAGTATTAAATGGTGGACGCGTAAACAAGAAAACTCTGGATTAACAAAATTGGATAACGTTATACCAGGTAAAATTTTTTATTGTTTTGTATGAATTTGTAAGAATATGAGTTTTTTTTAATCTTAAATTAATTTAACTAATCATATTTTACAGCAGCATTTAGTTGGAATGGACAGTATGCAAAATATTTTCTTGGATTTATTATCGTAGAACAAAATGAAAAATGTTTAACCTAGAAAGAATTTACTTTATTCCTTTTATTCTCAGCTGAAAGGTTTCGCCAAATTTGTTTAGGGTTATAATTTTGGTATTGTGCGAGCAAAGTAGCCTTGGCGAGATTTCGCGTTTTTAGTTAAACCATTTTTAATTTTTATCATGAGTGGAATAAAATGATAGTAAGATTACAGAATTCGATAAGTGAAAAGAAATAATGGTCAATCAACTGAAAAGAAAACTACCACCATATATCCGTGAGAATTTTGTTGATGATTTGCATAACATGACACAATTAAATCGCAACTCAGAAATTAGAAAAATCGAAACAGAAATTTTTTAAATGAACCGATTCGGGAATTCGAGAGAAATAACTCAGCTACAAATGGAAAAAAAATAAGCGCTAGCCAAGCAAGGCAAAGAAGTATCATCTTCTTTCGATAATAATTTGTAATGTCATATTGAATTTTCTAGCATTAATTGTTGTTCTTGTCAGGCCACAATTATTATTTAGTTTTATCAAGAATTGATAAATATCGAATTCAACATCATGGAAATAGTTGCTTAGAACTACGAACTACGTAGTTTGCATTAATCTTTGACGTTTAGTAATGCTTCTTGAATTCTCATTTCTTTCTACGTGGGCCAGAATATTCACAAGACTTTGAAAATTAATTTAAAAAGAATAAAGCGAAAAAATCATACGTACGAACAAAAATCACAACACTTTCAGCATTTTCTTCGTTACCATGTGCGTTTGTTTTAGTTTTCAATTCCGCCATTAGACAGTGACTTCAGTGCCCCCTACAGTTCGTTGGAGTTGCGAATTAGCTGCTTTGCTTAAAAGTTGCTGCTATTTTTTTTGTTCGTTTTGTTTTTTTTTTCTTTTTTTTACGCATCTAATTTTTTTAGATGAGTGAGGAATATTTTATTCCTAGAAAGTAGCTTAAAATATTGGAAAAATATGTTTGAAACAATTTGCGATTTTAGCTATTTTGAGAACATTGATCAGGTACTAGAAAGTAGTATGGGTATACGGGAAAGTAGGCTCGTCTAGTTCTAGACAGAACTTCTTGTTTATTATCCATAAGCTCATTTCTTTTGCATCGAAAAACACGTTCCTTGTAACGTCGAAACACGTGTCAGCAGTATTCTGCAATTTGCGCTTTTTGACGTTGTTATTTCTTATTTTACATTCCAGATGTTTCAGTAAAAATGGAAAGTAAGTAAGTCCTGTATAGTCCGAGTTTTTCTATGCTTAAGCTAAATACCTTCGTGATAAAAGTAATCCATTATGCGTCATAAAAAATTTCGTTATGTAATTTTCATTTCAAATTTGTGACGTAACAGGTCGAATTTATTTCGTGGTACTTAAACGCTGTTCAGTTATCTTTTTTCTTTATGGGTTTAAACACGTGATTAAGCACTGGTACATCCATGATAAGAGCCAATTCAGGATTTTTACAGAAGTAATCGCGATCTATATACTAAAGTCTTATATAATCCAATCAACTAAAGGCAATTTTATTGTTCTCAAATCTAATTAGTGGGGATGTATCGGATTGATATTATCAAATTGACATCCATTTCCAATAATGTCATGAAATACTATTTCTCAAGCTTCAATCCGTTTAATGACATGAGTAAGCATTTCTTGTGACAATAAAACATATATTGTACATAGACATTATATCTATTGACATACGAATGATGTAATGCATTGTAACATATGGGATGCAATTTCAGTTTTGAAAATAAATGTTTCCGAGGGAGTAAAACCCACGTGGCGACAATGGGGTTGTTTCCTTCAGTCAAAAGCAGGGCTGCGGAGTTGGAAGGAAAATGGCCGACTCCGACCCCGACTCCGACTCCTGGATTTTGAAACGCCCGACTCCGACTCCGGATTTTTTTTTTAATTGTATTTTTTCAACTCCCTTTCTCCCTTCAGGAGAAGGGGGAAAACCTCTAAACAGAGATTGAAGTATTAATTCCTTTTTATGAAAACTTCGCATTTTGTTTTTTATTGTAAACCCAAGACGCATACAACGTCAGAAATTCAATTTAAAATCAAATTTTCCAATAGTTACGAGTTAAAAAGTGAGATGACCTTAAAATCCCTTTTAAAAAATTTGAAAAGGATTATCTGTAATTTACCCCCTTTTAATGTTTAACAAATTGACATTGATCAAATCGTGTGCTTTCAATTTTTGAAAACTGTAACTTGATTGAACAAAAGCTTTTTTTTCTAAATCCAAGTTCTTGAGAGGGTGTGGTGAGCCCCGGGTGACAACCATCTGGACGATGGCACCCAAAGTTAATTTCAGAGTTTATAAAAAATATAAATATTTTAATTCTGAAAATTTTCGCGAATATATTTTAAATTATCTTTCATCAATAAAATTGCAACGAAAATAGGGCACATATACTTCAGGAGCTTATTTTACACAAAATGCGGCGGTATAGAAATTTGTACGAATAGCTTTTACTATACCTATATTTCTCCTTCGCTAAATTTTTAATTTAAATTTTATTCACTGCTTTAGAATTAACCTTAATATGAAGATTTCAAGATTAACTGCAATTATTGAGTGTTGTAATCAAGAAATCATTTACACTTATTTTGTTCCATACTTTTTAGTGAGAACCAAGCTTAGAGAAATAGTCTTAATAAGGAAAAAAAAAAACCATTAGATCGAATATTTTGGATTCGTGCTTTCGCGTCTTAACTTTTTTGAATTTGCCGATCACCCTTAAACGTTTCAACCTTAGCTACGGGCCTCCACTTACTAATTTGTTACGTTTCTTTTACTATTTTGTATAACTGAGATCGAACAAAACACTACATTTCTATTTTTATTTGAAAGTGATTACTTGAAAATGTTAGGCAACAAAACCGTTTGCTGACAGTTAATTATTACAGTTAGCTATTAGTTAAGTAAAAAAGCAAGCAAACTAGGAGACGGCTACAGAAAGTTCGGTAAGCACTCAAGCTAGCTGATTGCCATAATGGCAGTTATTTTCTCATTAGTTTCTTTTTATACATGTAATCGAACCAATTGGTAGTCAGTTTTTAAAAAATGCAAGGAGAGTAAGGGAAAGAAAAAAAGAAGCCCGGAGTCGGAGTCGGCATGTTTTCTAACAACTCCGACTCCGACTCCTTTACCCCAAAATCAGTCCGACTCCTCGACTCCGACTCCACAGCCCTGGTCAAAAGTAGTACTTTTAGTCACTGAAATTGATAGAATAAGCAAAAAAAAAAAAAAAAAACATGGTCCCAGAAATTTTTTTTTATTTTCCCAACAGTTATTTTTTAATTAATTTTTTAAACTGTCCGATTTTTCAAACAAGGCGTGATGACGTCACAAATGATGCTCTTTGGCGCATCTTTGTACCGCATTTCCACGTTATGATAATCAAGAAGCGAATTAAAATTGCGCTCTATGCTTGCTATCAACCACATCGTTGCCAATACACATGAGTAAAGATGCGAATTAAATATTTTGCTCTGTGAATGACAACACAGAATGGCATTTTATCAGTTGTGAATAAAAAAGAAATGTGAACAATGAAAGTGCACCGATTTAAGTAATTTTTTGAAAATATTAAACAAATTATTTAAAAAATAGTTAGATCCTATGCTTTTAAGCATGTTCTTTCAGAAAAAAATACTTTTAAAATTTTGGAAACGACCCCATTGATTTCGATCGTAAATTGTTTCACATTCATAAAGGCCATATTAATCGAAATATCACTACGTAAACTATTTTCCCTGTTATATTTCGTATTCCTTCAAAATAAATATCAATAATTGAGTCTCTTTTCTAAATCCAATGTATATTACAAATTTAGAATGTTATTCTGAGGGTCAGGGATTTAGGTTTCTACTCCATAAGGCACTTATAATCGATTCAGCACGTTTTGTATTAAAGTGGGTGCACAAAGTAAGACCTGGAAGACCAATAAGGTAAATCTCCCATTTCTTGACTAAAAGACAGCAAAAATTCTCGATATCGTGATTTTATCGTCATTAGAAAGCCTAACTGATGACAAGCGTTATCAAGCAGTTTGTTATTGACATGAGAAGTGCAGCAATAGTTATTACAGTAGCTTTGTCAAAATTGCCCGATATTATTTTACAGTAAATTTTGTTTCTTCGTGGTGCACTGTACTTCACTAATATAAAAAATGTTATTGTTCTTGAAACTTATTTTATTTAATTGACGAATTCAAAACGAAACATGTTATTGCATACCATCATTTTTTCCTGCGATTTGTTAACCAAGGAAAATCGATTGCAGTTCAATAAGGCCATTGTTTGTCGTTTTAGGACAGCTTAGTATAGGGTGGAAGAAATAATCTTGTACTGTATATGCCGCATATATGCGTGAACTGTGTGCAGGAGTCCCCCCCCCTCAAAAAAAAATGAAAAGCGGAAAATGACGACTAAACAGTACCCCGAATATGACGATTGATCTTTCTCCTTTCTATTGAAGCAACTATGGAATTTTCAATAATATTTTTGAATTTATTAAAAATAAGTTGTTTAATATGTTTTTGTACTGGCAATTATTTTTTTTTTTCAATTCGTTTAGTTTGACAGCAGTTTTCGGTGTTTTTTCAGAGGTGACCTTATTCGGGACCCTTGTTCCAAACAAGAACTAATCACTTTTCTTTGTCAAAACTGCTGAAAAACGTAATTGAGACTTAAAATTGCACATGGAATTCTTCTTTCTCTTATTTTTTGTGAATCACGTGTTGAATGTGCAAAATTTGTAGCCATGAACTTTGGGATGGCCTTACTTGGCGCACTTACCTTATATAATTTCGGTTTCTTCTAGCATGTAAAAAAAAAGTATCGAATGACATTTTCTTTCTTTGAAAATTAATGCCCTGTCGTGCAGTAAATGATACGGAATTGCTTTAAAAATAATATCACAAACGCTTTTAAGTTCAATTTTTTTTAACTAAGAACCATACATTTAAATACAATATTAAGAAAATTAAAAATGTCATCTTTGTGTGGTAAATTCATTTTATTTGTGAAAATTATGTAAAATATGTAAAAAAAATAAAAAGAATCAACATAAATAAGTAGTTCACCATTTTCATATTCGCATTACAGTTTAAGCACCTACTTTTGCAAACTGAAGGACATAAGCCAAAACTACTATATGCTTCGCAAGAAATGAAAGACCTAGGTCAAGCCATTTTCATAAGTAATATCCAGCTTCTTGTGGTTTTGGAAATCCAGTAACAAATTTATAAAATTTGATTAAAAGATCAACAATAGGTCTTGGAACACGTTCAAATGTGTAAAATATCATTTTTGCAATGAAACCTCGGCAAGGTTTGTACACAGATTTAGGATGCTCCAAGCCTACTGCAGCTTCAAGTGCATCGACGACAATGTAAATGTTAGGTGAGGCTAAATTGGTTTGAAATTCCGTGAAGGTTTTCAAGCTCTGTAAATACTTTTCACCGTAATCGGATCTTACATCAGCTTCTAAAGAGCTGAGGGATTCTTCAATCCTCTTGATCACAGCGTCGCAGTCAGTGAGTTGAGTTCTAATTTGAAAAATGAAATGAAACAAGTGTTAAAAAGTTCATAATAAACTAATTAGTCAGAATCAAAAAAGGATCAATCAAATGCTAACAACATAGAATTACAGTGTAACCCCTGATTTAACAATTGTCAAGGGATTGGAAAAAGTTATCGTTAAATCGAGGATATCGTTAAATCGAGGAGCATATCGCTGTTCCGGTGAATCACTGACGCAATTGCAAAAAGTGTAATTTTACAGGATAATTAAATATACGTGAAACAACCTCACACAATGACACAAACACCCTTGTGTAAATTAATTGAAACAAAATTTTTTTTTTTTTTAATTTTAAAATCATTCCAAGTATTTTTCACCAATCGAACTAAAATTAGTAAAAATATTTATGGGGTGATTAAATCATTTACCTGACATCAAATTACATTATCGGTTACGATGGGGTTGGTTCCCTGCAGCCTGTTTAGGGTATGATGTGTTATGAGCAGTACATTGTCATTCTGGAAAAAAAGGTTTTACCAGAGTTGAAAAAACGATACCTAAATGAAACGGGGATTTTCCAGCAGGATTTAGATCGTTTGCATTCTTCCAAAATGGTAAAAAAAATTCATGTCTGAGAACCAAATTGAGACATTGGAATGGTTTGGGAACTTTTCTGATATCAAGCCAATTGAAAATCTTTGGGATATAGGCAAGAATCGTCTATTGCATACGAACTGTTCAACTATGGAGAAGCCAAAAACTGCTTTAATTCATGTTTGGGACAATGACCAAAACATTATAAATGATTGTAAAAAAATAGTGGATTCCCCACCAAATCGTGTACAAACGTTAGTAAAAAGTCCAAGACATGATATTATGCACTAAAAACTTCTGATTTTATAAAAATTTAAATAAAATACCATTTTTTCTTAGTTTTCTCGATTTTTCGAGTTTTTTTCAATTACTTTGCATAAGGGTGTAGTTGAGTTTCTGCTCTGATGGCTTAAAGTTGAAAAACAAATCTGTCAGTGTTCTTCCGCATGGGGTGGCCACGTTTGAACCCAGTGACGACAATACCTCATTTTCAATTAATTTTGCGGTTTCGTGAATGCTCCACCGGAACATCGATATACATTTAATGCAGCTAAATCCGGACCAGTGAAATGTATCATTCAATTGTGGGAATCGTTAAATCTGGTATCATTATATCGAAGTTATACTGTACTTAACTTTTTAAGTACCGTCGAATGTGGTGACTTTGTCCCAGTATAAAGTGTGGTTGTTCCATATCGCATGTCCCAATATCAATAAAAATAATTTAAATTAATTTATGCGAAAGATAGAGCAGATTGCAGTGCACTTTAATCTTCCATCTGTCATAAAAGCTGCCTTCTGCATCTTATAATTATGCCATAATCTATGTGACACAACCTAACCCCTGCTGTCATCTCATCCAATTTGACGGTAAGAGAAAACATAACTAAAAAGTGGCAGTTATTTAAAGCTGTTTTATTTGTACAGTCGCAAAATGTACGCGATGTTGTTTTAATCAAATAAGCAAGAAATTCAATTTAAAGTTTTTGACAATTAATCTTGTTGTAGCATCACGACGATTTTGTTGTTTGGTTTTAAATGCAGGAAAGTAAATAAGATATTTTTATAACTGAAGACAGCAATGCTATTAAGTAACAATGGTAACAATGCAATTGCGATTTGATTTCAAACCAGAAGTGTATGACAGTTAGGTGGAATATAGAAAAAAAATATAGTGGATTTTCAATCGGATAGCGTAGCGTGTGTAAACCTCTTATTAGAAAATGCCAAACTTCAAGGCCTTCTAAACCGAAAATGATACCCAGTACCTGGAACCAACAACGAGGTACGGGAGACATATCGTATCTCATGGTGAGCAAGGTTCACACATTAAGGGGTAAACTCCCAGCTGGGCTGACGCCCGGCACGGTTACCTTCCCCGGCGCAATAAGTACCAAGTCCGTCCGTAGCACTTAACGACTATCGACCGTCGCACCCAGTCGTGCGGGGGGCCCGCTACGCGGACCCCCCGGACGGTGGAACCTAAGGCTTACAGCTAAGTGGTGGTTTGTGTGCGGAGAAAAGTACCTGAAACCAACACGAAACCCCTGCTCAAACAATTGCAATACATGAAAACTGCACACATTAAACATCATTAGTATATTTGAACAAAACACAAGCAAATGATAAAAAATCAGTAATTGGAAGGAAGAAATAATAATAGTAAACTATTAAGTTAGTAGTTAGTAGAGATGTGTCGTTCATGAACAAATGAGTTTAAAAGACCTACTTCTTAAAAAGAACAGTGCCTTACAATCTCCTAAAAATGAACGGCCGTTCTTTCGAACGGTTTGGAGTTCTTGCTTCATCGAAACTTTCGGAAGTGTCAACCAGTCAAAAGTAGTGTTACAGAAAAAGAAAATGCTGTGGTATAATTCGGCATTATGTTATCTAAAGCTTTTCTTTCAATTCCCAGAAAGTTGGTGACATCTATTTTGGATGAATAAGCATAGATGAACAACTGAGAGTTGTTTAGCTTTTTTGTTGTTTAGGAAGAATAATAAATACACAAGAAGCAGTGCCAGGTGTCATCTTGAGAAAGATGCATGACAATTGTATTTCTTCTGAAATAAGACCTTATCACAAAACCCTAGCATGATTTTTCTGGGTACATCAAAAACAAGTCTTACACCTTTAATTCGCCCTATCTAAGGTCGTCATTTAAAAAAATGACATACTCGTATTACGCAACTTATAGACGGGCGTTTTACTAAAATTTACTACACTTCTGAATAATAATCAAACGTAGGCGGGACAAAATTGCCTATTTGAAATGAACAATTAGAAAATAGTGGGTCCAGCTTTGTGTGTTGTGGAGGATAACAATTTTAAATATGACCACAAAAAATCGGAAGTGTTAGCCGTAAGTGTATTCTGGTACAAATCGGAGTCCACCGGTAACTTCTCAAAATAAAATCACCCAAAACGCAGTTTAGGCTATCTTTAGTCGCTTTAAGGGACAGTCATGACGACCCTGGATCCACACTTGAAGATACGGTTGAATTAATGATTTTGTACATTTTTGAAAGCTTGTTGAACGGGAATAAACTTACGGAACTTCAATAAATTCCTTATATTGCAATTAATTTCTCTACCCGAATGAGTTTTTTGGTCATAAACTAATTATACATCAATGGTTGAGTTTTTAAATTTAAAAAGACATCCGCTGAAAATAAGCCCTGGCGTATTTTTTGCAAGAGAAACAAAAACGAATCCTGGTCTTATTTTTGGGGAAACATGGTAATACTATCTGTAGTTATAACACTCCATAGTGTCGAAAAACGAACAAGGTCACTGTTGAATGGGGTCGTTTTCGAAAATTTAAAAGTTTTTTTTTCTGAAAGAGCATTATGCTTAAAAACATAAGAATTGACCATTTAAAAATATTTTGACAAAGTTTATTATTTTTTGACAGTTATTCTAATCGGTGGGCAGATTCAGTTTAATTTTTTACGCTTCTGCACATGACATCACAATTGATATCTGCCATTCACTGATGCTACTAGCGCAGAGCCCAATATTTAATTCGCTTCTTTATTCACATGTACTGCAACTATATGGTTGATAACAAGAGTAGAGCGCAATATTTAATTCGCTTCTGAATTATCATAACCTGAAAATGCGACACAGCCAGCGTAAGCATTCAGTGCATCAGTGGAATAGCGCGCCGAAGTTCACCACTTGTGACGTCATAAAAACCACGCCTTTGAAAAATCGGACAGTTTAAAAAATTAATTAAAAATTAATTGTTTTGAAAATAAAAGTTTTTACTCGCTCCATATTATTTTGTTTTGCTCATTCTATCAACTTCAGTGACTAAGCGTAACACGTCTATTTTTCACTAAACTCTCCTAAAACAGGTAAACATAGTCAAGATCACACCTCAACTAACCAAAGTGCACAATACTTTTGACTGATGGAAACAGACCCATTGTTTTTGTTCAGAAAAGACGCCTGGCAGTATCATCATATACTCGTAGTTCAAAAATATTAAAGATAAAATCTTATGCAAAACAGTGTAGGAAAGAGAGAAATTTGGGATAAAATCTTACGGGTTCTTTTGCAATTCATAAGATATTATCCAAACAGAACAGTCTGGAAATCACCAAGGTCATAGAAATTACATTAAAAGCTTACTCATGATTGAAACTTCGTCTTTTTCGCTTTTCCCTTTGAAGGGAAAGGAACTTTAAAAGGAAAATAGGCTTTTTCCTTCAAAACTGTAACGAGAATGTTCTGTCTATCTCTCATTAATTTTTTTAGTGTTTATTACCTTTCTTCTTCCAATTATGCATACACTCCATATTTTTATTTTAGTGGATTTAAAAGAGGACGGTGTAATCCAATCGTTCACATTGTTTTCGATCATTTTTTCTGTTTCAGAAACAAAATTAGAATAAGGAAAAAATAAGATTTTTTCCTTTAAAACCATAACGAGGATTTTCTGTCTGGAATATTCTGTGTGCTAGCGTTAACCTTTCTTTTTCTAATTTCAGATACACTCGATCTTTCCATCAATAATGTTTGTGTCCGCCAATAATATCATTTTAATTTTAAAGCTCATATTTTAATTTTTCGCCGAGGTTATTTTAATAATGTTGACTTCTAATACCTGATGCTCACACAACAAGTCTCCGAAAACAATTTCCAACCGGTGTACGGATTTAAGATATGTAGCTAAACTGATAGCTTTTAAATTACGTGTAAAAACTCAAGATTCCAGATAAAATGTAACCATACTCATAGACCTACAAAGTAAATAAACAAGTAAAGCGTTTCAATGATTAAGTACGCATTACTGTTCCACACGATCTTGAGAACAGTTATTCTCAAAAAAAGTGATGTTATAATTTCATATAATTCCATTAAAGAATAAATTTACAAATCACGATATTACGTTTCATTGAATTCGAAATCAGTGAGCTAAATGCATTCTGCCGCTCTGGCCTTCGACTCCAGTAATACTTCTTTTGCAAACGCAAATTCTCTTATTCAGATGTGCTTTGTGTGTTTTATGCTGTTTTTAAATAACTTTTCAAAAAATTATGTTATTAAGAAGTCAATGAAAAGAAAATTTAAAAAATTAACTTATCTTTGGGCTGGGGGGGGGGGGGGACTGCTACACCCCCTAAAATCCGCTGCTGGATGAGAAAGCCTCTCATCTGATTTGGGGCAAGGAATAGTTCTAGTAGCCCTAGTAGGGTGCTGCTGTACAGCATGATTTAAATTTTTTTTAATGAAAGTCTAACTTGGATCTCAACTTGAAACGCAATTTATCGAAACTTTGAATAGTCCATTTACATCCCTTTGCTTCTCACTGCCTCATATGTATTTGTGAGAAAGATAACTCGTCAATAAAGGACAGAAAAAGGTTAAGGGAAATAACTTGAAATTATGTATAATAAGGAGCTATCTATGAATTATCTTAAAGTTTCTAAGGAAGTGAAATAAAAAAATACAATTAATAATATACAATTGCAGATATTTTTTTTAAGTCTATCTCATCATATGGAGCATAAGCAACGATAAAATTAAACATTTTAAAAATCCCCGACTGAGTCGCAACTGTAGAATCAAGATGGAAAATTGAAAATCCTTTTAAAAGCCTTATACTATTAAAAATCAATGTCAAAATCGGTCCATCCATTTAAGCACTAGAGTGCCACAGACAGATACACAGACACGTCAAACTTATATCCCCCTTCTTTGTGTGTCGGGGGTTAAAAACTATGCCCTTATGAAAACATTTGGAAGAAGGGGGTTAGAGATTTTATTCACTCACCGAAATAATTCAGGCTCTACGGAAATCACTTTAACATCCCACACCTCCATTTCTTGCTTGAGGCACTCATTGAAAGCTACAGCAGCAAACTTGCTCATAATGTACGGAGTCAAGTGAGGGCATGATAAACGTCCTGTAATAAAAAAAAAAATGATTTGAGTTTGACATCTTGAATTCAAATTATGTTTTTCGCAATCACGAGTGTGTGTATGTAGGCGTGTGTGTTTGTGTGGGGGGGAGGTATGTGTGTTTGTGTGTGGGGGGTATGTGTGTTTGTGTGTGGGGGGTATGTGTGTTTGTGTGTAGGGGGTATGTGTGCGTGTGAGTAGGCATGTGTGTTTGTGTCTGTATGCTGGCATAAGTGTGTGGGTAGTTGTGTGTATGAATGTATGTGTGTGGGGGGGGGAGGGTATGTGTATGTGGTGTGTAGGCATATGTGTCTGTGTGCAGGCATGAATGTGTGGGTAGTTGTGTATGTAGACATGGATGCAACCTAGAGACGGCTTTCGCTATAGGAGCAACATCGTGAGGAGCCGGTCGACGGTGATGGTGCGGAGGATGGCGGTGGGAAAATAAAATGATAGGACGTCAAAAACAGTCAAGTGAGAACAATAAGCAATAGTGATTGCTTAAAAAAAAAGACTTATTTCTACTCTGCTGTAAATACAAGTTATTAATGTTAAAAAAGCGTAAGCTATTGCTTGATCCATTTGGTTGGACGTGACATTTTTGCACATATATTTTCAATTTATTCCAGAACATTCAAACTTTGTCTCTTAATCTTTTATTATACACTAGTGGTATCCGCACGGCTTTGCGCGTAATAGAAAAATTAAAAGGCTTTTGGTTCGCCTGTATATTTACAAATAATGTATGGTGAATTTTTTCGCCAGTTGGCTTGTACCCATGTTACGGTTCCACGTTATGATAATTTCGTATCTCGCCAATTGGCTTGTGCCCATGTTACGGTTCCACGATATGATAATTTTGTAATTTACTCGTCCATCTTATGATAAGTTTGTTCTTAAAATTGGAATAGAAAACGAACCACATCGAATTTTCGAAAAATCGCTTCGAGGTGCACACTTCCATACTACAAACTAACTTTGAGCCAAATTCCATGAAAATCGGCCGAACGGTCTAGGCGCTATGCGCGTCACAGAGATCCTGACAGTCAGACAGAGAGAGATCCGGACAGACAGAGATCCTGACAGTCAGACAGAGAGAGATCCGGACAGACAGAGATCCTGACAGACAGAGAGAGATCGGGACAGACAGAGTTCCTGACAGTTACAGAGAGATCCGGACAGACAGAGTTCCTGACAGACAGAAAGAGATCCGGACAGAGAGAGCTTTATTATTAGTAAAGAAAATCTAAGGAAACATTTTTTCTCATTATATTAAAGTATCAACTTTCTAAAATCATTTTTTGTATGTAAAAAACAATGATTTGTACATGTTACGGGCGTGATTGTACAGTCACATCCGCAACACGTGCAAATCATTACTTTTGTCCTATAATGCACAAGGGGAAAATTAGTAGAATCAACTTTTGAAGAAATTGTCTGTCATCTAGTTGACGGGCGTTTTTCGTTGTCTTCACACGAGGAAACTTAGTTGAATCAACTTTTCTTTTAATAAGCCGAGTTTATTCAAGCAGAAACTCCGCTATAACGCTGTTAAAACTAAACCGAGTTGACTCTCATGGGTAGAGTGAACATTTGGCAATGTTCTGATGAGTTGAATGAACTAAATGTTTGATTCAATTCAACTCATCAGTATGAGAATGGTAACGTCACATGTGCCTAGTGTAATGAGTTGACTGTCGTGTGATGCTTTACTGTAACTTTCTCTCAAAGAAGTTGAACAGGGTTGTCAGGCTTTCAAACGAACTGTTGATCCTAAACGTGGCTTCTGTCTAACATTTTAGGTGCTAGTTAGCACACTGTACACTAAGAGATGTTTTTTTTTTGATTTAATATGCTTTTTTTTAAAATTTATTTCAAAGCTCAAAACAAATTCAGATTTGAAAATAGCAACTTTTTGAATGTATGAATAAGTGATTAAAAGATATTTTGATTTTGCTAGCCCATGCAGCAATAACAGCCTTTTTACCTAATAACTACGAGTAAAAGAAGGCTTGGTTCTGCAAATTTTGCCCCCTCCCCACCCTCTGATAAGAATTGTGAAAAAAAATGCTTCCATGTTTTTATACATTTTTTAAAAACATTATTTATTTATTTATTTATTTTTTAAATATTTTTATTTTAATCCGCTTTTTCGATCATCGCTCGAAAGTTGATTCAATTACGTTGCCTCATAATGTAAAAGATCTATTTCTCTTTTTACGTTTATTACTGTCATACATCTATTACACAGTCATTCAAAATATCTTCTGAGCATATTTTTCCGCCACAGTAAAACATGCTTATAACGAGCGTCCAGAGTTCGGAAAATTTTAGTTTCATGGACAATGAAAGATTAACAATTGATTAATTAATAAACGTAACCATAACAACTAACAATTGATCAATTGTTATCATGGAGAATTACAATTAACAATTAATTAATTGCTAATTGCAGTTTACTACGGTTAACAATTAGTTGTTAGTTGTAGCTTACCACGGTTAACAATTAATTGTTAATTGTAGTTTACAACAATTAACAATTGTCAATTGTTTTGTGAATTTTAATTAAAACTAACTCTTAAAAAAATACTGGTTTTTTATAATATACTCTACAGGCGACAGGTCTACCTGGGACATGGATGCTGGACCGGTACCATATTACTATCTAACAATTTAACTACACATGTTAGCAACAAATAAAAGATCAATGCACAACAGTAACTTTTTACGAGCAATAAATTATTTACTGCAGCATATGACTTTTCTCAAAAAATCTTATGGCTCCAGCAAAATTTCCTCAAAATAGGCATATTTCAATTAAAAATACAAAAAATTTTTTTTTCCGTACTAGTAAAAGTCCAAAGAACATCTGAGAGAAATTACAGAAATGTATCTTAATTACACGATCAAAGAAAAAAAAAATAAATAAATAAAAATAAAGCAGAGTAGTCTCTGAGATCTCACTCCGTCCCCTGTTATGTCCTTCTTTTTCACCTCCCCTGTTACGGGTTAAACTAAAACAATGATTTGCACAAACTTAAAACACTTAATTAAAACACAAACATTTACGTATGGAAAAAACTTGCGAAGTGGAGACTAGTTCACGCGGCGAGCGAGCAATCAGTACTGAACGAAAATACGAAATTGAATAATACTTTGGACGCTGTGCCCTGCGCTGTACCTATTGATACATAAAGTTAACTGTTAGTTTTAATTGTTTCATAAAACAATTAAAAAATTAATTGCAAATATTTTAATTGTGAGAAACAATTAACGTACATTAATCCAATTCAATTAATTGCAAAGTACAATTAATAGTTTAATTGCAATTACTTTACTTGCAATTACTTTTTTAATCAATTAACAGGGCAATTGAAAAAATAATTGATTAATGCCCAACAATGGAAGGGACTGCGATATTATGTACAGTTTTATCCAAGTTATAATAAAAAACGGGTTCGGGAAAAAATTCGAAAAAAATCTTTCATAGTCACTTTTGTTGCTCTTTATTTCCGTTCAGTTGAGAAGAAGTTAGTCAATTTACTTTGAACTCTATCTGCTCCTTTCTTGTGTAATAATTTTCGGCGACTCTTCATGGCTCAAAAAGCAACATTATATCGTTTGCATTTCTGCATGCATCACATGACTTACTTTTCCACCAATTTAATGTTATTTCCCCATTATTGTAATTTTAATGTGATTCAAGAGTTAACTCTCTAAATATCACCAACAGTGGGAGAATTAAAAGCAGATTAAAAAAAAAAAAAGTAAAATCTGTGACCCACTTCCCCCAATTAATTCTAATTTGAATTCCGAAACTTTGAATTCAAATTATGTTTTTCGCAATCACGAGTTGCGACAAGACCCTACTGATTAGAGTTATTGTTTCTAGAAACGGCTCCCCCCCCAAGCATGTCCTTCCTCCTGGGTGGTTACGTGTGTATAGTTGTGTGTGTGTGTAGGCTTACGTGTGTGCACGTAGGCGTGTGTATGTGTGTAAAGGCGCGCGCGCGTAGGGGAGTGTGTATGAGCATGCGTCCTTAGGACATGGACGCCACCGCCCAGCAAAAGTGGATTCCGGTGGACAGTGCTCAGGACCAGCCGCGCCGCCGCCGGTGGTGCTGCAGCCCTGGTCCAAGCTGAAAAAGGAACCGTAACGTCAAGGACAGTCAAATGAGAACAATAAGCAATCGCGATTGCTCAAAAAAAAAAAAAAAAAAACGCCAAATTTGTCGCCAAGTTGGCGACAAAACTTGACGAACAAAAGGCTGGCGATATATCGCCAAGTGTCCGCCAAATTATAACACCACTGGAGTTTGCATCGAAATTAACAATGATTTCCCCCCAAAAAGGCGTGAAACACCCCCTTTGGAACAAACGAATGCAACCAAAAAAGAAGGTGCAAAACTAGACCCCATTAGAAGACTACGTACCAAATTTCAACTTTCTAGGACATAGTTCTTGAGTTATGCGACATACATACGCACATACATACATACATACGGACGTCATGAGAAAAGTCATTGTAATTAACTCGGGTAATGTCAAGATGGATATTTCGGGTGTCTATACGTTTTAGGCACTCATCTGCGTCTGGTCGGGTTGGGGAAAACAAGAAAAAAAAAAAAAAAAAAAACTCAACATTATTTCGGGGATGAGCAAAATGGAAATTAAGGCCGAATTTTGAGTGATTTTTTTCGCGAATACAATATACTTCCTTTTTGTAAAAGGAAGTAAAAAAGGACCTGTGTACTCAAAAGCAATTGGTTATGCTGAAGGTGGTTCACCTGTATATTCTTCACATTATTCGCTAATGTAATCACTTTCAATTTTATTTTTCATCTAATATATCTTTAGCTATCTATTTTTTATTACCTCGGATGTTCGAGACTCCACTGTAATTTTCAATTTTATTCACTTACCTCCAATACTAGTCAAATTAACTACTCTTCCTCTTGATTGTCTCAACAAAGGTAAGAAGGCTTTCGTAACTCTCACCGGGCCAAAAGTGTTCACTTCAAATGTTTCCTTAAAGTCAGCCATGCTTGTGAGCTCAACATCGATGCCTTTCTGGATGCCAGCATTATTTACGAGAGCCCAAAATTCTAAAAAATGGAATAAAGTTGTAGCAGTTAAGATTAATTTAATGCACAGAAAAATGATGATGGAAATAGATCAATGAGACAACTTTTTTGAAATTCTTTATTATAAAGTTACAAATACCCCTACAAGGTTCACGAAGTTTGAAAAGGGGATTGATTCTCTTATTTACGTGAAATGCTAAATGTGGTTCGTTTATTTTGACTCACTTATTATATTCTTAAATTAGTAATTATGAAGAAAATATACATACATCGTTTTAAATAATGTGTTTCATGTGACAGACAAATTGAAAATAATTTGTAACCAATGCCAATTGGTGTTAGAAATCCGATGTTCGTATAATGTGTACAGTAGGCTCATTTAGGTTTCTTGCTTGCTATTGATTGGATATAGATTAATGGTAATTAAAGTTGTGTTTGTTGCCGCCTGAAGCAAAATTTTTATTGCCTCGTTCTCCATGTGTAAAAATGTTTGCTTTTTTTTTAAATTTGTTTTTTTAAGTCAGAGGACGAAAAGGTAACATTTTTAATTCTTCTCCCTTGTGTTCTTAGAGTGAGCTTTTAACATAAATTTGAGTAAAAATCAGCTTTTACCGGAAGTTATCATTGTGACTATCGGACATTACATTTTGCGATTTTTTTTTGTGCGCTTTTTTTTTTTGTACGAATTTTTTATGTGCGGTACGTTAAAATTGCTATCAGATTGGGATTCAATTGACGAACTTATTTTTAAAACGAGTGCGAGGTAGTATCTTCAAGTGACGACATACGCACCCCGATGGGAAGTCACTGTGACCTCCCAAAAAATTTCCTATTCGGGAAATTTTGTTCGACTCTGTAAGGCAAAAATTATCATCACTTGGTTTATTTTGATTTCGTTTAAAGATTATTTTGTAAGGTTTTTTTGTCATTTTCTATGTAAGACTTCTTTTATGCGGTCCCTATCTACCGCATTAAAAAATAACTGTGTTGCGAAAACAACTTTTTAAAGCTACTCGTGAAGTTTCGAACAATTTTTTTTATGGGGTCCCTATCCACCGCATAAAAACATGTTTGGGTGTACTTATTGATTTTTACCATCTATCTGTATAAACTCGGGCGTTAAAGTGTCGATTCGCTCGAATTTATTCGTTGAAAACTACTTAAAGACAATTACGTTAAATATATTGGCGAAACACTACTTAAATGTCACTACTGTTGTGAGACAGGTATTGTATACAAGTTATTCACAACTCATTCATTACATGCGTACATAAAACAGAAACCAAAGGTAAAAGTTATAAAATTATGCGAAGAATGTATTAATACATAAACTATTCTAATGCACTACTATAAGTTCAAGGAAAGTGAAAATGGCCGCACCATTTTTTGCATCAACGCTGTGTATGAAGGTTTAAAGAACATCGTATTATAATTTTCACAATCACTTTTGTCTTTTCAGATTGTAAAATATCATTTAAAAACCTTATATTTTAAAACATTTATGAGGTGAAAAAAACACGAAATAGTGCAGTTTATAACGTCACCAAGAACACTACCGGACGTTTCACTAAATTTTGGAGCATTGGAAAGAAAGTTGTTTATTTTATTTTATTTATTTATTCAGAGACAGCGATTGGGACTAAAACTTGGGGTGGGGGGGGGGGGGGAAACTGACAACTAAAAGCCATAAGATTTTTAGCGGCAGCAAACAATGAAAAAAGACAGAGAGTGCATAAATTTTTTTTTCTAGGACTGGCTTTGAGTGCAGATGAGTGGTAATTGATGTAAATCTAACAATTTAACTCACGTATTTCTTAAGATATTGATGAATTTTGTACACAATAACTTTTCCGAAGAAACACTTGAACTTTCAATATTTACACCGAAGTATTTTGAGATGTCACAAATGTTTGGTAATAATTTCATTAAACAAGTATGGCTTGTCTAAGTAAAACAATTGATTTACTAATATCTGAAAAATGAATACATAAACTAAAAATTACTGCTTGTGCGAAATAATGTTTCGTAAACAGATATACAAAGTAAAACAAATAATTATGTTCTGAAAATTTTGACCTTTCTTCCTTTTTTATAAATAATTTCTAGTTTTGGTCCATAAATTAGAAAATAAAGAAATAAACCATAAAAAGGGGGGGGGGGGGGTGCCTGTCTCGTTAGACTTTAAAGCTCAGAGATAAAAAAGCGAAACTTAATTAGTTGTTTTAGCAAATACCAGTGGTGCAGCGAAGGGGGGGGGGGGGTGTAACCATCCCCCAGAGGCTGGGGTTATGTTAAAACCCTAGAGGTTTTAACATAAATGCAAATTCCAATACATTAGTTTATGGAAATGTAAGGGTTGTTTTGATCAAAATACCCGTTTCAGAAGGTATTTTTGATCAAAAAATTCCTTTCAGAATGTATTTTTGATTAAAGAAAAACGCTCCAGAAGGTATTTTTGATCACCCCCCCCCCCAGATGGTATTTTTGATTAAAAAAAACCCTCTAGAAGGTATTTCTGGCTGCGCTAGAGGCAAACACAATTCAAATTCACAACAGAAGCATTATATTACGGTAACATAACCATCAAGCTTTTACTGCATGCAGATTTCAAACGAGAATCAACATAGAGAACCGTTATTGTAATCGAAAATGATAAACAAGATTTCAGAGAATTTATTTCGAAAAGGGGCATAACTCTTTCATTCACTGCCGTGGCCAGCAGACCCTGAGTACCGCATAGGTCCACTAGGTCTGGTCTGGGCCCCCTCTTAGGGGCCCCAAATTACTTAAGAATTATGGAGAAGAATTACTACTCTTAGAAAAATACACGCATTTTTTAAATGATAGTTAAAAAATAATAACTTGTAAATTGAAAAAAAAAAAAAAAAAACTAGGAGCATTTTTATTTAAAAAAATTCAAATCATTGCCTCCAAATTATTGTAGGCCTAGGGCCTCACTTTTAGTTAATCGGGCTCTGGTGACCAGTATAATGAACCTATGGACGTCACTTTGAAAATATCATTTGAGCTCTTTGCTGATGTTATTAATATTAACCTAAAAAGCTGATTTAAACCGTAGATTTAAATACTGACATGGGGGAATATGTCTTAAATATAGGATTTTTGAGCTATCCCGTATACAAAACAAAATGTTACCTGATGTTCCTAAATTCTCTTTGACGTAGTTTAACGCATTTCTCACGCTGTCGTCTTCTTTGACATTTAGCTCAAGAATCTGCAAACGTTTAGAACATTCCTTTTTTAAATCGCAAGCACCTTTCCCTTCTGGAAAAAGGCATGCTGCGAATACGTGAAAACCAACGGAATCTAGACGCTTTGCTAAAGCATGGCCGAAACCACTGTCACATCCTGAAATGAAATTACATTTGAAAAGCTTTTCAAAGTTATCAAAATGTTACCAAATTCAGCACTTACTTTCTTCATAAATTAACACAATTTAATAACAGAACAAAAATGATAAATTGTGCAAAAGGAATAAAAAAATACTTTGAGGCGGAACTAATTGGAAAATAAATTATACTTGTTTGAAACTGTATAGGTAAGACACTCCTAATCCACATGCTGAAGTTGAACATTCGTGACGCGAAAAATAAATTTCTTTAAAGATTGGTACCTTGGAAAATCATGATTTAAAGAAAAAAAAAAAAAAAAAAACAAGAACATCACTTGTTTTATTAAATAACAGGAAAATTGACACTGAAAAAGAAATTGACATTGCCTTATTGTTTATTCTAATAAATGGAAGAAATGAAAAAAGAGATGAAAAAGTGAAAACTTTTGCAGTTTTGAAAAACATCTTTCCTTTAATCTGAGCGGCTTCAAAACCATAGATAACTTTCTCTTCAATTACCTTTTGTAAAAAAATGGTTAAATAAAAATACAAAACAAAATCTAAAATTGAAAAGTCTTAAAATAAATAAAAAGAGTTTTTACAAAATATAATCAGATGTAAATCATCAAAATAAAATTTTATCTTCATCGAAATCAAAACTGTCTTCCATATTTTTGGAATCCTTTTCAGCACATTTTTTAAAACCTACTACGCATAAAAGCCCACATCTACGACATGTACATTAGAGTAGACCTAGAAATGGATATTTTCGGTAACCGATTTCCAACAGCAAAAATTGTTACGTCCTGGCATCTTAAATATGGAAAAAATAATAGAGAAGTTGCAACCTATTAAATGTTCATATTTTGGCTATTGCATATTGTTAATTGACCCTCAAAACTAAAAAATTCACCATCGCCGAATTTTAAAACACCGTGGTTGATTTTTAATGAATTTTTAAAAATCCACGCGCAAAAGTGCGCTTTTCTGAAACGTCACGAGCCTACGTCACAGGGCGCGAATGGGCAGCCTTCCGCCGAAGATCCCTTGTTTTCGCTAGGGACATTTTGAGCGCGCTGATATTATTTTTTAGAAATTCAATAATCCTTTTGAACACACTATGGAGGCCGGATTCGTTAAAGCACAATCTAAATAATCTTCCTCAAATAATATCAATGGTGATATTCGAATATTTCCGAGAGGATGAGAGGTTTAATGTTCCAGAAACGCGAGGAGATAAGCCTTTTACGTTTCATCTTCGAAGTCGAATGCACGTTCTTCGATTTCTCCCATGACATGGGAACCGGTTCGCTAGCGTTTCTCTCCTATCGGACGTCACTTCCTATGCCATCTGACGTCACAGGCGCTTGAACTTTAAAAATTAATTTAAAAAAAACTACTTATCGTATCGCAAAAATTTTTTCACCTATGATGTTCATACATGTTACTCTATCATATAAAAATAAAATTGAAAAATCGAAAACTTCCCTATTAAAAAAATATACATTTGTGTTTTTAGGTCACGCATGAGCTTTTAAGTTGTTTTCACTCTAGTTTATCTCTTGTGCCTTCCCCAAATATCTTTCCTACAGATTCACTGACCAAATTCACAATTCTTTTGACAGCCTGATGTTGA